>NC_079193.1:3152830-3208762 GCF_029499605.1 Hyla sarda | reverse complement strand
CCCCCATCACTATATCCCCCTGTGTCCTCACAGCGCCCCCCAGTGTATACAGATGGAGACTACACTACAATTATTACCCCCATCACTATATCCCCCTGTGTCCTCACAGCGCCCCGCCAGTGTATACAGATGGAGACTACACTACAATTATTACCCTCCCCCATCACTATATCCCCCTGTGTCCTCACAGCGCCCCCCAGTGTATACAGATGGAGACTACACTACAATTATTACCCCCCCCCATCACTATATCCCCCTGTGTCCTCACAGCGCCCTCCAGTGTATACAGATGGAGACTACACTACAATTATTACCCCCCATCACTATATCCCCTGTGTCCTCACAGCGCCCCCCAGTGTATACAGATGGAGACTACACTACAATTATTACCCCCCCATCACTATATCCCCCTGTGTCCTCACAGCGCCCCCCAGTGTATACAGATGGAGGCTACACTACAATTATTACCCCCCATCACTATATCCCCCTGTGTCCTCACAGCGCCCCCCAGTGTATACAGATGGAGACTACACTACAATTATTACCCCCATCACTATATCCCCCTGTGTCCTCACAGCGCCCCCCAGTGTATACAGATGGAGGCTACACTACAATTATTACCCCCCATTACTATATCCCCGTGTCCTCACAGCGCCCCCCAGTGTATACAGATGGAGACTACACTACAATTATTACCCCCCCATCACTATATCCCCTGTGTCCTCACAGCGCCCCCCAGTGTATACAGATGGAGACTACACTACAATTATTACCCCCATCACTATATCCCCTGTGTCCTCACAGCGCCCCCCAGTGTATACAGATGGAGACTACACTACAATTATTACCCCCATCACTATATCCCCCTGTGTCCTCACAGCGCCCCCCAGTGTATACAGATGGAGACTACACTACAATTATTACCCCCATCACTATATCCCCCTGTGTCCTCACAGCGCCCCCCAGTGTATACAGATGGAGGCTACACTACAATTATTACCCCCCCATCACTATATCCCCCTGTGTCCTCACAGCGCCCCCCAGTGTATACAGATGGAGGCTACACTACAATTATTACCCCCCCATCACTATATCCCCCTGTGTCCTCACAGCGCCCCCCAGTGTATACAGATGGAGACTACACTACAATTATTACCCCCCCATCACTATATCCCCCTGTGTCCTCACAGCGCCCCCCAGTGTATACAGATGGAGACTACACTACAATTATTACCCCCATCACTATATCCCCCTGTGTCCTCACAGCGCCCCCCAGTGTATACAGATGGAGACTACACTACAATTATTACCCCCCATCACTATATCCCCCTGTGTCCTCACAGCGCCCCCCAGTTTATACAGATGGAGACTACACTACAATTATTACCCCCCCATCACTATATCCCCCTGTGTCCTCACAGCGCCCCCCAGTGTATACAGATGGAGACTACACTACAATTATTACCCCCATCACTATATCCCCCTGTGTCCTCAAAGCGCCCCCCAGTGTATACAGATGGAGACTACACCACAATTATTACCCCCCATCACTATATCCCCCTGTGTTCTCACAGCGCCCCCCAGTGTATACAGATGGAGACTACACTACAATTATTACCCCCCATCACTATATCCCCCTGTGTTCTCACAGCGCCCCCCAGTGTACACAGATGGAGACTACACTACATTTATTACCCCCATCACTATATCCCCCTGTGTCCTCACAGCGCCCCCCAGTGTATACAGATGGAGACTACACTACAATTATTACCCCCATCACTATATCCCCTGTGTCCTCACAGCGCCCCCCAGTGTATACAGATGGAGACTACACTACAATTATAACCCCCATCACTATATCCCCCTGTGTCCTCACAGCGCCCCCCAGTGTATACAGATGGAGGCTACACTACAATTATTACCCCCATCACTATATCCCCCTGTGTCCTCACAGCGCCCCCCAGTGTATACAGATGGAGACTACACTACAATAATTACCCCCCCCATCACTATATCCCCCTGTATCCTCACAGCGCCCCTCAGTGTATACAGATGGAGGCTACACTACAATTATTACCCCCCCCATCACTATATCCCCCTGTGTCCTCACAGCGCCCCCCAGTGTATACAGATGGAGGCTACACTACAATTATTACCCCCATCACTATATCCCCCTGTGTCCTCACAGCGCCCCCCAGTGTATACAGATGGAGACTACACTACAATTATTACCCCCATCACTATATCCCCTGTGTCCTCACAGCGCCCCCCAGTGTATACAGATGGAGGCTACACTACAATTATTACCCCCCATTACTATATCCCCGTGTCCTCACAGCGCCCCCCAGTGTATACAGATGGAGACTACACTACAATTATTACCCCCCCATCACTATATCCCCTGTGTCCTCACAGCGCCCCCCAGTGTATACAGATGGAGACTACACTACAATTATTACCCCCATCACTATATCCCCTGTGTCCTCACAGCGCCCCCCAGTGTATACAGATGGAGACTACACTACAATTATTACCCCCCCCATCACTATATCCCCCTGTGTCCTCACAGCGCCCCCCAGTGTATACAGATGGAGACTACACTACAATTATTACCCCCATCACTATATCCCCCTGTGTCCTCACAGCGCCCCCCAGTGTATACAGATGGAGACTACACTACAATTATTACCCCCCCCCCCCCATCACTATATCCCCCTGTGTCCTCACAGCGCCCCCCAGTGTATACAGATGGAGACTACACTACAATTATTATCCCCCATCACTATATCCCCCTGTGTCCTCACAGCGCCCCCCAGTGTATACAGATGGAGACTACACTACAATTATTACCCCCATCACTATATCCCCCTGTGTCCTCACAGCGCCCCCCAGTGTATACAGATGGAGACTACACTACAATTATTACCCCCCATCACTATATCCCCCTGTGTCCTCACAGCGCCCCCCAGTGTATACAGATGGAGACTACACTACAATTATTACCCCCATCACTATATCCCCCTGTGTCCTCACAGCGCCCCCCAGTGTATACAGATGGAGACAACACTACAATTATTACCCCCCATCACTATATCCCCCTGTGTCCTCACAGCGCCCCCCAGTGTATACAGATGGAGACTACACTACAATTATTACCCCATCACTATATCCCCCTGTGTCCTCACAGCGCCCCCCAGTGTATACAGATGGAGACTACACTACAATTATTACCCCCCATCACTATATCCCCCTGTGTCCTCACAGCGCCCCCCAGTGTATACAGATGGAGACTACACTACAATTATTACCCCCATCACTATATCCCCCCTGTGTCCTCACAGCGCCCCCCAGTTTATACAGATGGAGACTACACTACAATTATTACCCCCATCACTATATCCCCTGTGTCCTCACAGCGCCCCCCAGTGTATACAGATGGAGACTACACTACAATTATTACCCCCATCACTATATCCCCCTGTGTCCTCACAGCGCCCCCCAGTGTATACAGATGGAGGCTACACTACAATTATTACCCCCCCCCATCACTATATCCCTCTGTTTCCTCACAGCGCCCCCCAGTGTATACAGATGGATACTACACTACAATTATTACCTCCATCACTATATCCCCCTGTGTCCTCAAAGCGCCCCCCAGTGTATACAGATGGAGACTACACTACAATTATTACCCCCCCCCATCACTATATCCCCCTGTGTCCTCACAGCGCCCCCCAGTGTATACAGATGGAGACTACACTACAATTATTACCCCCCATCACTATATCCCCCTGTGTCCTCACAGCGCCCCCCAGTGTATACAGATGGAGACTACACTACAATTATTACCCCCATCACTATATCCCCTGTGTCCTCACAGCGCCCCCCAGTGTATACAGATGGAGACTACACTACAATTATAACCCCCATCACTATATCCCCCTGTGTCCTCACAGCGCCCCCCAGTGTATACAGATGGAGGCTACACTACAATTATTACCCCCATCACTATATCCCCCTGTGTCCTCACAGCGCCCCCCAGTGTATACAGATGGAGACTACACTACAATAATTACCCCCCCCATCACTATATCCCCCTGTATCCTCACAGCGCCCCTCAGTGTATACAGATGGAGGCTACACTACAATTATTACCCCCCCCATCACTATATCCCCCTGTGTCCTCACAGCGCCCCCCAGTGTATACAGATGGAGGCTACACTACAATTATTACCCCCATCACTATATCCCCCTGTGTCCTCACAGCGCCCCCCAGTGTATACAGATGGAGACTACACTACAATTATTACCCCCATCACTATATCCCCCTGTGTCCTCACAGCTCCCCCCAGTGTATACAGATGGAGACTACACCACAATTATTACCCCCCCATCACTATATCCCCCTGTGTCCTCACAGCGCCCCCCAGTGTATACAGATGGAGACTACACTACAATTATTACCCCCCATCACTATATCCCCCTGTGTCCTCACAGCGCCCCCCAGTGTATACAGATGGAGACTACACTACAATTATTACCCCCCATCACTATATCCCCCTGTGTCCTCACAGCGCCCCCCAGTGTATACAGATGGAGACTACACTACAATTATTACCCCCCATCACTATATCCCCCTGTGTCCTCACAGCGCCCCCCAGTGTATACAGATGGAGGCTACACTACAATTATTACCCCCATCACTATATCCCCCTATGTCCTCACAGCGCCCCCCAGTGTATACAGATGGAGACTACACCACAATTATTACCCCCCCATCACTATATCCCCCTGTGTCCTCACAGCGCCCCCCAGTGTATACAGATGGAGACTACACTACAATTATTACCCCCCATCACTATATCCCCCCTGTGTCCTCACAGCGCCCCCCAGTGTATACAGATGGAGACTACACTACAATTATTACCCCCCATCACTATATCCCCTGTGTCCTCACAGCGCCCCCCAGTGTATACAGATGGAGACTACACTACAATTATTACCCCCCCATCACTATATCCCCCTGTGTCTTCACAGCGCCCCCCAGTGTATACAGATGGAGGCTACACTACAATTATTACCCCCCATCACTATATGCCCCTGTGTCCTCACAGCGCCCCCCAGTGTATACAGATGGAGACTACACTACAATTATTACCCCCCATCACTATATCCCCCTGTGTCCTCACAGCGCCCCCCAGTGTATACAGATGGAGACTACACTACAATTATTACCCCCCCCATCACTATATCCCCCTGTGTCCTCACAGCGCCCCCCAGTGTATACAGATGGAGGCTACACTACAATAATTACCCCCCATCACTATATCCCCCTGTGTCCTCACAGCGCCCCCCAGTGTATACAGATGGAGACTACACTACAATTATTACCCCCCCCATCACTATATCCCCCTGTGTCCTCACAGCGCCCCCCAGTGTATACAGATGGAGACTACACTACAATTATTACCCCCCCCCCATCACTATATCCCCCTGTGTCCTCACAGCGCCCCCCAGTGTATACAGATGGAGACTACACTACAATTATTACCCCCATCACTATATCCCCCTGTGTCCTCACAGCGCCCCCCAGTGTATACAGATGGAGACTACACTACAATTATTACCCCCCATCACTATATCCCCCTGTGTCCTCACAGCGCCCCCCAGTGTATACAGATGGAGACTACACTACAATTATTACCCCCCATCACTATATCCCCCTGTGTCCTCACAGCGCCCCCCAGTGTATACAGATGGAGACTACACTACAATTATTACCCCCCATCACTATATCCCCCTGTGTCCTCACAGCGCCCCCCAGTGTATACAGATGGAGACTACACTACAATTATTACCCCCATCACTATATCCCCCTGTGTCCTCACAGCGCCCCCCAGTGTATACAGATGGAGACTACACTACAATTATTACCCCCCATCACTATATCCCCCTGTGTCCTCACAGCGCCCCCCAGTGTATACAGATGGAGACTACACTACAATTATTACCCCCCATCACTATATCCCCCTGTGTCCTCACAGCGCCCCCCAGTGTATACAGATGGAGACTACACTACAATTATTACCCCCCCATCACTATATCCCCCTGTGTCCTCACAGCGCCCCCCAGTGTATACAGATGGAGACTACACTACAATTATTACCCCCATCACTTTATCCCCCTGTGTCCTCACAGCGCCCCCCAGTGTATACAGATGGAGGCTTCACTACAATTATTACCCCCCATCACTATATCCCCCTGTGTCCTCACAGCGCCCCCCAGTGTATACAGATGGAGACTACACTACAATTATTACCCCCCATCACTATATCCCCCTGTGTCCTCACAGCGCCCCCCAGTGTATACAGATGGAGACTACACTACAATTATTACCCCCCATCACTATATCCCCTGTGTCCTCACAGCGCCCCCCAGTGTATACAGATGGAGACTACACTACAATTATTACCCCCCCATCACTATATCCCCCTGTGTCCTCACAGCGCCCCCCAGTGTATACAGATGGAGACTACACTACAAATATAACCCCCCCCATCACTATATCCCCCTGTGTCCTCACAGCGCCCCCCAGTGTATACAGATGGAGACTACACTACAATTATTACCCCCATCACTATATCCCCCTGTGTCCTCACAGCGCCCCCCAGTGTATACAGATGGAGACTACACTACAATTATTACCCCCATCACTATATCCCCCTGTGTCCTCACAGCGCCCCCCAGTGTATACAGATGGAGACTACACTACAATTATTACCCCCATCACTATATCCCCTGTGTCCTCATAGCGCCCCCCAGTGTATACAGATGGAGACTACACTACAATTATTACCCCCATCACTATATCCCCCTGTGTCCTCACAGCGCCCCCCAGTGTATACAGATGGAGACTACACTACAATTATTACCCCCCCCCATCACTATATCCCCCTGTGTCCTCACAGCGCCCCCCAGTGTATACAGATGGAGACTACACTACAATTATTACCCCCCCCCATCACTATTTCCCCCTCTGTCCTCACAGCGCCCCCCAGTGTATACAGATGGAGACTACACTACAATTATTACCCCCATCACTATATCCCCCTGTGTCCTCACAGCGCCCCCCAGTGTATACAGATGGAGACTACACTACAATTATTACCCCCCCCCCCATCACTATATCACCCTGTGTCCTCACAGCGCCCCCCAGTGTATACAGATGGAGACTACACTACAATTATTACCCCCATCACTATATCCCCCTGTGTCCTCACAGCGCCCCCCAGTGTATACAGATGGAGACTACACTACAATTATTACCCCCCCATCACTATATCCCCCTGTGTCCTCACAGCGCCCCCCAGTGTATACAGATGGAGACTACACTACAATTATTACCCCCCATCACTATATCCCCCTGTGTCCTCACAGCGCCCCCCAGTGTATACAGATGGAGACTACACTACAATTATTACCCCCATCACTATATCCCCCTGTGTCCTCACAGCGCCCCCCAGTGTATACAGATGGAGACTACACTACAATTATTACCCCCATCACTATATCCCCCTGTGTCCTCACAGCGCCCCCCAGTGTATACAGATGGAGACTACACTACAATTATTACCCCCCCATCACTATATCCCCCTGTGTCCTCACAGCGCCCCCCAGTGTATACAGATGGAGACTACACTACAATTATTACCCCCATCACTATATCCCCTGTGTCCTCACAGCGCCCCCCAGTGTATACAGATGGAGACTACACTACAATTATTACCCCCATCACTATATCCCCCTGTGTCCTCACAGCGCCCCCCAGTGTATACAGATGGAGACTACACTACAATTATTACCCCCCCATTACTATATCCCCCTGTGTCCTCACAGCGCCCCCCAGTGTATACAGATGGAGACTACACTACAATTATTACCCCCCATCACTATATCCCCCTGTGTCCTCACAGCGCCCCCCAGTGTATACAGATGGAGACTACACTACAATTATTACCCCCCATCACTATATCCCCCTGTGTCCTCACAGCGCCCCCCAGTGTATACAGATGGAGGCTATACTACAATTATTACCCCCATCACTATATCCCCTGTGTCCTCACAGCGCCCCCAGTGTATACAGATGGAGACTACACTACAATTATTACCCCCATCACTATATCCCCCTGTGTCCTCACAGCGCCCCCCAGTGTATACAGATGGAGACTACACTACAATTATTACCCCCATCACTATATCCCCCTGTGTCCTCACAGCGCCCCCCAGTGTATACAGATGGAGACTACACTACAATTATTACCCCCCCATCACTATATCCCCCTGTGTCCTCACAGCGCCCCCCAGTGTATACAGATGGAGACTACACTACAATTATTACCCCCCCATCACTATATCCCCCTGTGTCCTCACAGCGCCCCCCAGTGTATACAGATGGAGACTACACTACAATTATTACCCCCCCATCACTATATCCCCCTGTGTCCTCACAGCGCCCCCCAGTGTATACAGATGGAGGCTACACTACAATTATTACCCCCATCACTATATCCCCCTGTGTCCTCACAGCGCCCCCCAGTGTCTCCTCATCAGTCCGTGTCACTTGCCCCGCTGCCCACACATCTTCTCCCCTCTTGGCTTCAGGTCACATAAGTCACTGTATACACCGGAGGTCTCCATACTGTGTGTTGTACTTTTTCCACATCTGGAGGTTCGGGCATGCTGGGATTTGTAGTGTATCCACATCTGGAGGTCCGAGGATGATGGGATTTGTAGTGTATCCACATCTGTAGGTCTGGGCATGCTGGGATTTGTAGTGTATCCACATCTGGAGGTCCGGGGATGCTGGGATTTGTAGTGTTTCCACATCTGGAGGTCTGGGCATGCTGGGATTTGTAGTGTATCCACATCTGGAGGTCTGAGGATGATGGGATTTGTAGTGTATCCACATCTGTAGGTCTGGGCATGCTGGCATTTGTAGTGTATCCACATCTGGAGGTCCGAGGATGCTGGGATTTGTAGTGTTTCCACATCTGGAGGTCTGGGCATGCTGGGATTTGTAGTGTATCCACATCTGGAGGTCCGGGGATGCTGGGATTTGTAGTGTTTCCACATCTGGAGGTCCGGGCATGTTGGGATTTGTAGTGTATCCGCATCTGGAGATAAGGGGATGCTGGGATTTGTAGTGTATCCACATCTGGAGGTCCAGGCATGCTGGGATTTGTAGTATTTATACATCTGGAGGTCCGGGCCTGCTGGAATTTGTAGTATTTCCACATCTGGCGGTCCGGGCATGCTGGGATTTGTAGTATTTCCACATCTGGAGGTCCAGGCATGCTGGGATTTGTAGTGTATCCACATCTGGAGCTTCGGGCATGTTGGGATTTGTAGTATTTATACATCTGGAGGTCCGGGCCTGCTGGAATTTGTAGTATTTCCACATCTGGCGGTCCGGGCATGCTGAGATTTGTAGTATTTCCACTTCTGGAGGTCCGGGCATACTGGGATTTGTAGTATTTCTTCATCTGGCGGTCCGGGCATGCTGGTATTTGTAGTATTTCCTTATCTGGACGTCTGTGCATGCTGTGATTTGTAGTATTTCTACATCTGGAGGTCTGGGGAAGATGGGATTTGTAGTGCTTCCACATCTGGAGGTCCGGAGATGCTGGGATTTGTAGTATTTATACATCTGGAAGTCCGGGCATGCTGGGATTTGTAGTATTTATACATCTGGAGGTCCTGGTGTGCTGGGATTTGTAGTATTTCCACATCTGGAGGTCTGGGCATGCTGGGATTTGTAGTATTTCCACATCTGGAGGTCCAGGTATGCTGGGATTTGTAGTGTATCCAAATCTGGAGGTCCGGGCATGCGAGAATTTGTAGTATTTCCACATCTGGAGGTCCGGGATGCTGGGATTTGTAGTCTTTATACATCTGGAGGTCTGGGTATGCTGGGATTTGTAGTATTTCCACATCTGGAGGTCCGAGGATGCTGGGATTTGTAGTATTTCCACATCTAGAGGTCCTAGGATGCTGGGATTTATAGTATTTCCACATCTGGAGGTCCAGATGCTAGGATTTGTCATATTTATACATCTGGAGGTCCTAGGATGCTGGGATTTGTAGTATTTTCACATCTGGAGGTCCGCGCATGCTGGGATCTGTAGTATTTATACATCTGGAGGTCCGGGCATGCTGGGATTTGTAGTATTTATACATCTGGAGGTCCGGGCATGCTGGGATTTGTAGTATTTCCACATCTGGAAGTCTGGGCATGCTGGGATTTGTAGTATTTTCACATCTGGAGGTCCAGGTATGCAGGGATTTGTAGTGTATCCGCATCTGGAGGTCCAGGCATGCGTGGATTTGTAGTATTTCCACGTCTGGAGGTCTGGGCATGCTGGGATTTGTAGTATTTTCACATCTGGAGGTCCAGGTATGCAGGGATTTGTAGTGTATCCGCATCTGGAGGTCCAGGCATGCGTGGATTTGTAGTATTTCCACATCTGGAGGTCCGGGATGCTGGGATTTGTAGTCTTTATACATCTGGAGGTCTGGGTATGCTGGGATTTGTAGTATTTCCACATCTGGAGGTCCGGGCATGCAGGGATTTGTAGTATTTCCATATCTGGACGTCTGGGCATGCTGGGATTTGTAGTATTTCCACATATGGAGGTCCGAGGATGCTGGAATTTGTAGTTTTTCCACATCTGGAGGTCCATGCATGCTGGGATTTATAGTATTTCAACATCTGGAGGTCCGGGGAAGATGGGATTTGTAGTGCTTCCACATCTGGAGGTCCGGAGATGCTGGGATTTGTAGTATTTATACATCTGGAAGTCCGGGCATGCTGGGATTTGTAGTATTTATACATCTGGAGGTCCTGGTATGCTGGGATTTGTAGTATTTCCACATCTGGAGGTCTGGGCATGCTGGGATTTGTAGTATTTCCACATCTGGAGGTCCAGGTATGCTGGGATTTGTAGTGTATCCAAATCTGGAGGTCCGGGCATGCGAGAATTTGTAGTATTTCCACATCTGGAGGTCCGGGATGCTGGGATTTGTAGTCTTTATACATCTGGAGGTCTGGGTATGCTGGGATTTGTAGTATTTCCACATCTGGAGGTCTGGGAATGCTGGGATTTGTAGTATTTCCACATCTGGAGGTCCGAGGATGCTGGGATTTGTAGTATTTCCACATCTAGAGGTCCTAGGATGCTGGGATTTATAGTATTTCCACATCTGGAGGTCCAGGGAAGCTGGGATTTGTAGTATTTTCACATCTGGAGGTCCGCGCATGCTGGGATTTGTAGTATTTATACATCTGGAGGTCCAGGCATGCTGGGATTTGTAGTATTTCCACATCTGGAGGTCCGAGGATGCTGGGATTTGTAATATTTCCACATCTGGAGGTCCAGGGATGCTGGGATTTATAGTATTTCCACATCTGGAGGTCCGGGCATGCTGGGATTTGTAGTATTTCTACATCTGGAGGTCTGGGCATGCTGGGATTTGTAGTATTTACACATCTGGAGGTCCGGGAATGCTGGGATTTGTAGCATTTACACATCTGCACGTCTTGGCATGCTGGGATTTGTAGTATTTCCACATCTGGAGGTCCGGAATGCTGGGATTTGTAGTATTTCCACATCTGGAGGTCTGGGCATGCTGGGATTTGTAGTATTTTCACATCTGGAGGTCCGAGGATGCTGGGATTTGTAGTATTTCCACATCTGGAGGTCTTGGCATGCTGGGAATTGTAGTGTATCCACATCTGGAGGTCCGGGCATGCTGGGATTTTTTAGTGTTTCCACATCTGGAGGTCCGGGGAAGCTGAGATTTGTAGTATTTATATATCTGCAGTATAGTTCCCCCACATTAGGTGCAGTATAGTTCCCCCACATTAGGTGCAGTATATTTCCCCCACATTAGGTGCAGTATAGCTCCCCACATTAGGTGCAGTATATTTCCCCCACATTAGGTGCAGTATAGTTCCCCACATTAGGTGCAGTACAGTTCCCCCATATTAGGTGCAGTATAGTTCCCCCACATTAGGTGCAGTATAGTCTCCCCACATTAGGTGCAGTATATTTCCCCCACATTAGGTGCAGTATAGTTCCCCCACATTAGGTGCAGTATAGCTCCCCACATTAGGTGCAGTATAGTTTCCCCACATTAGGTGCAGTATAGTTCCCCCACATTAGGTGCAGTATAGCTCTCCACATTAGGTGCAGTATAGCTCCCCACATTAGGTGCAGTATAGTTCCCCCACATTAGGTGCAGTATAGCTCTCCACATTAGGTGCAGTTTAGTTCCCCACATTAGGTGCAGTTTAGTTCTCCACATTAGGTGGAGTATGTTCCCCCACATTAGGTGCAGTATAGCTCCACACATTAGGTGCAGTATAGCTCCACACATTAGGTGCAGTATAGCTCCACATTAGGTGCAGTATAGTTCCCCACATTAGGTGCAGTATAGTTCCCCCACATTAGGTGCAGTATAGCTCCCCACACATTAGGTGCAGTATAGTTCCCCACATTAGGTGCAGTATAGTTCTCCACATTAGGTGCAGTATAGCTCCCCCACATTAGGTGCAGTATAGCTCCCCCACATTAGGTGCAGTATAGCTCCCCCACATTAGGTGCAGTATAGTTCTCCACACATTAGGTGCAGTATAGCTCCCCCACATTAGGTGCAGTATAGCTCCCCCACATTAGGTGCAGTATAGCTCCCCCACATTAGGTGCAGTATAGCTCCCCCACATTAGGTGCAGTATAGCTCCCCCACATTAGGTGCAGTATAGTTCCCCACATTAGGTGCAGTATAGCTCCCCCACATTAGGTGCAGTATAGTTCTCCACATTAGGTGCAGTATAGCTCCCCACATTAGGTGCAGTATAGTTCCCACACATTAGGTGCAGTATAGCTCCCCACATTAGGTGCAGTATAGTTCCCCCACATTAGGTGCAGTATAGCTCCCCACATTAGGTGCAGTATAGTTCCCACACATTAGGTGCAGTATAGCTCCCCACATTAGGTGCAGTATAGTTCCCCCACATTAGGTGCAGTATAGCTCCCCCACATTAGGTGCAGTATAGCTCCCCACATTAGGTGCAGTATAGTTCCCCCACATTAGGTGCAGTATAGCTCCCCACATTAGGTGCAGTATAGCTCTCCACATTAGGTGCAGTATAGCTCCCCACATTAGGTGCAGTATAGTTCCCCCACATTAGGTGCAGTATAGCTCTCCACATTAGGTGCAGTTTAGTTCCCCACATTAGGTGCAGTTTAGCTCTCCACATTAGGTGGAGTATGTTCCCCCACATTAGGTGCAGTATAGCTCCACACATTAGGTGCAGTATAGCTCCACATTAGGTGCAGTATAGTTCCCCACATTAGGTGCAGTATAGCTCCCCACACATTAGGTGCAGTATAGTTCTCCACACATTAGGTGCAGTATAGTTCCCCACATTAGGTGCAGTATAGTTCTCCACATTAGGTGCAGTATAGCTCCCCCACATTAGGTGCAGTATAGTTCTCCATACATTAGGTGCAGTATAGCTCCCCCACATTAGGTGCAGTATAGCTCCCCCACATTAGGTGCAGTATAGCTCCCCCACATTAGGTGCAGTATAGCTCCCCCACATTAGGTGCAGTATAGTTCTCCACATTAGGTGCAGTATAGTTCCCCACATTAGGTGCAGTATAGCTCCCCCACATTAGGTGCAGTATAGTTCTCCACATTAGGTGCAGTATAGCTCCCCACATTAGGTGCAGTATAGTTCCCACACATTAGGTGCAGTATAGTTCCCCCACATTAGGTGCAGTATAGTTCTCCACATTAGGTGCAGTATAGTTCCCCACATTAGGTGCAGTATAGTTCCCCCACATTAGGTGCAGTATAGTTCCCCCACATTAGGTGCAGTATACTTCCCCACATTAGGTGCAGTATAGTTCCCCCACATTAGGTGCAGTTTTGTTCCCCCACATTAGGTGCAGTATAGTTCCCACACATTAGGTGCAGTATAGTTCTCCACATTAGGTGCAGTATAGTTCCCCACATTAGGTGCAGTATAGCTCCCCACATTAGGTGCAGTATAGTTCCCCCACATTAGGTGCAGTATAGCTCCCCCACATTAGGTGCAGTATAGTTTCCCCACATTAGGTGCAGTATATTTCCCCACATTGGGTGCAGTATAGTTCTCCACATTAGGTGCAGTATAGTTCTCCACACATTAGGTGCCGTACAGTTCCCCCACATTAGGTGCAGTATAGTTCTCCACATTAGGTGCAGTATAGGTCCCCCACATTAGGTGCAGTATAGTTCCCCACATTAGGTGCAGTATAGCTCCCCCACATTAGGTGCAGTTTTGTTCCCCCACATTAGGTGCAGTACAGTTCCTCCACATTAGGTGCAGTATAGTTCCCCCACATTAGGTGCAGTTTTGTTCCCACACATTAGGTGCAGTATATTTCCCACACATTAGGTGCAGTATAGTTCCCCACATTAGGTGCAGTATAGTTCCCCCACATTAGGTGCAGTATAGTTCTCCACATTAGGTGCAGTATAGTTCCCCACATTAGGTGCAGTATAGTTCTCCACACATTAGGTGCAGTACAGTTCCCCCACATTAGGTGCAGTATAGTTCTCCACATTAGGTGCAGTATAGGTCCCCCACATTAGGTGCAGTATAGTTCCCCACATTAGGTGCAGTATAGCTCCCCCACATTAGGTGCAGTTTTGTTCCCCCACATTAGGTGCAGTACAGTTCCCCCACATTAGGTATAGTATAGTTCCCCCACATTAAGTGCAGTATAATGTTCCCCCACATTAGGGGCAGTATAGTTCCCCACATTAGGTGCAGTACAGTTCCTCCACATTAGGTGCAGTATAGATCCCCCACATTAGGTGCAGTTTTGTTCCCCCACATTAGGTGCAGTATAGTTCCCCCACATTAGGTGCAGCACAGTTCCCCCACATTAGGTGCAGTACAGTTCCCCCACAGACATACAACCTTCAGCCATATACAGTGTATGTCTGTGTACTGCTCCTCCGGGGTCACGATCTACTGTAGCAGTAGGTCCCGGGACCGGAGGAGCAGTGGTCGGAACACTTAAGATGACATGCAGGTAACTTACCATACCTGCGCGTCCTCCTCCTCGATGCTCCGCTCCTCCGTTGCTATGGGCGCACGCACGGGATGTCAGTGACGTCCCTGCAGAAAGGTAGCCGGACATCCATGTGTCCCGAAATGTTCTTTTGGGACACAGGGATGTCCCTGTTTGCCCGGCCTGGCGTACTATGGCCGCGTGCCCACAGAGGGGGGTCGGCGTGCCATAGGTTCACCATCACTGCTGTATACAGCTGCTGGACTAAAGTTATGGGGCGCCTCCTGCAGGACGACCGTATACACTGACGGGACCAAACATGGACGTCATCCGGACCATGAGACCCCGGATCAGATACAGATCTACCTGTATATATCACCATGTGAGCAGGGCCACCGAGCCTGGAGACCCCCCCAGCCAACCCTCATGGTGGGATAGTCCTGCAGGAGGAGGCGCAGAGTCATGTACAGCCCCATATTATCTACTATGGGGGGCGTCCTGTACATCCATCACTTTGTTCCCTATTACACGGGGAGATGAACCAGGATCCCGTATCACCCCGTATGGTCCTCAGTAATCGCCCCGACCTCTGACCCCACATTAAGTGGCTGAAGGGGGAAATGGTTGGGAGGGGGGGGGGGGATTGTAGTTTTGGAATATTTGGTGGGCCACAGTTTGGAGACCATGGACCAACACCTTCTCACACCTTGGGGGGAGGGAGAATGGGGAGGAGACTACTGATGGTGCCTTCTGGGTCACATGATCACACGGTCAGCTGTATGTTCATTAAAGGGGTTATCCAGGAAAAAACTTTATATATAAATAAATCAACTGGTGCCAGAAAGTTAAACAGATTTGTAAATTACTTCTATTAAAAAATCTTAATCCTTTCAGTACTTATCAGCTGCTGAAGTTGAGTTTTATTTTATTTTCTGTCTCTCTGTTGACACCTGTCTCGGGAACTGTCCAGAGTAGAAGCAAATCCCCATAGTAACCTCTCCTATTCTGTGCAGTTCCCGAGACAGACAGAGGTGTCAGCAGAGAGCATTGTGGTCAGACAGAAAAGAACAACTCAACTTCAGCAGCTGATAAGTAGTGGAAGGATTAAGATTTTTTTAAATAGAAGTTTATTAAAAAAAATTATCTCTCTATCGATTGATAGATATATATATATATATATATTATATATATATATATATATATATATATATAAAACTTTTTTTTCCTGGATAACCCCTTTAAGATGTAAGCGCTTACGATGTACAAACCTGGAGGTAAATCCGCCACATAAGGATCTGATGGATACGACACAACACGCCCCGTTTCCTCCAATCGACTGGATAAAATGGTAACAAACCCTCAGCTGTGAGAAGGATTTGGCGCTATGTGGTCTCTGTTTGAATAACAGAATTATGAAGAAAGTAACACGGAAGCCACTGACTCCATGAAGGACTGAGAGCGCCCCCTGCTGTCCGGGAATCAGTGAAAAAAGCTTTAATAAGAAAATGCAAAGTTTACAACTTAACCCTTTACAATCTGCCTCATTCTATGAAAAATACTTTTATGTATTCGCAGCAAACGTTCCCTGTAGTGTTTAAACGTCCCCCCTTTATTTACATCTAGAGCAGTATAAATATATATATATATATATACGTCTACATAATAAATAATCTCTATCCTCAGCCGCTCCATCCCGCCTAGTAACGCAAACTTCACATCACTACAATCCTGTGACCGATCCTGCACAGGAATCACATCATCCAATAATAATAATAACTTATTTCAGTGTTTTCCAACCAGGGTGCCTCCAGCTGTTGCAAAAAGTACAACTCCCAGCATGCCCGGACAGCCGAAGGCTGTCCGGGCATGCTGGGAGTTGTAGTTATGCAACAGCTGGAGGCACCCTGGTTGGGAAACACTGACTTATTCAGTAGTCGTAGTGACATCTAAGGGTTAATTTCAGATCTGTCCTTTTTGGAGCACAGATGGCCGCACACCCCAAGTTCATGATCCGTCGGGCTCTTCATGATTCTTTACACTGCAGTTCATCTCCTGACCAGCAGGCATCTTATTTTGATTTATGGAGTGTGAGTGCACAGTTTTCTTTTTTTCTGTCATTAGATAAAATTATTTTGCACTATAAAAAGATCTAAAATATATATATATATATATTTTTTTTTTTTTGCATTTATGTCCAATACTGTATCTGATTTTTGTTATAAATTTTGTAACAGTTCCAGTTGTGGCCTGCAGGTGATGCTACAGAGCTCTGATTTTGGCGCAGTTCCATTTCTCTCCAGCAGGTGGTGGATCAGATTTAATGCAGTTCCTGTTGTGGCCTGCAGATGGTGGTACAGACTTCAGATTTTACCCAGATTCAATTTCTAGCCAGTAGGTGATGCTAAAGAGCTTTCATTTAGTTGCAATTTCACTTGTGATCAGCAGGTGGTGCTGAGAAGAGAGCTGAATTTTAACCCCTTTATTCCTGTATCAGGGCAGGGAAGATTTACGAGCAATTTTTAATGATTTTGGTGCCTTCTGCACACGTTTTAGGTATGAAATGCACTATATGATCTGTGCGCCTGAAATAAGATCCAATAAACTTCCTGTATAATCCAGATAACGTGTCATCATGGAGCAGAGGGAGGAGCTCATGAATAACGTGGGCGGAGAAAGGAAGAGTCTCTTTAACTTGTGCCCCATAGATGTGCGCAGCTTATGATCCGGAACCGGGAAATCATTTAAATAAACGAACCTCGTCCTTCTGAATGTGTTCATAGCAAGACTGCGGGAGAAAGAGAAGAGAGAATGATAAGTCATGGCCCCGCCCCCTGTATGACATCACTGATATAATATAATGACATGTGATCACAGCCCCGCCCCCTGTATGACATCACTGATATAATATAATAGTAATATAATGACATGTGATCACAGCCCCGCCCCCTGTATGACATCACTGATATAATATAATAGTAATATAATGACATGTGATCACAGCCCCGCCCCCTGTATGACATCACTGATATAATATAATGACATGTGATCACAGCCCCGCCCCCTGTATGACATCACTGATATAATATAATGACATGTGATCACAGCCCCGCCCCCTGTATGACATCACTGATATAATATAATAGTAATATAATGACATGTGATCACAGCCCCGCCCCCTGTATAACATCACTGATATAATATAATAGTAATATAATGACAAGTGATCACAGCCCCGCCTCCTGTATGACATCACTAATATAATATAATAGTAATATAATGACATGTGATCACAGCCCCGCCTCCTGTATGACATCACTGATATAATATAATAGTAATATAATGACATGGGATCACAGCCCCGCCCCCTGTATGACATCACTGATATAATATAATAGTAATATAATGACATGGGATCACAGCCCCGCCCCCTGTATGACATCACTGATATAATGTAATAGTAATATAATGACATGTGATCACAGCCCTGCCCCCTGTATGACATCACTGATATAATATAATAGTAATATAATAACATGTGATCACAGCCCCGCCCCCTGTATGACATCACTGATATAATATAATGACATGTGATCACAGCCCCGCCTCCTGTATGACATCACTGATATAATATAATGGTAATATAATGACATGTGATCACAGCCCCGCCTCCTGTATGACATCCCTGATATAATATAATAGTAATATAATGACATGTGATCACAGCCCCGCCCCCTGTATGACATCACTGATATAATATAATAGTAATATAATGACATGTGATCACAGCCCCGCCCCCTGTATGACATCACTGATATAATATAATAGTAATATAATGACATGTGATCACAGCCCCGCCCCCTGTATGACATCACTGATATAATATAATGACATGTGATCACAGCCCCGCCCCCTGTATGACATCACTGATATAATATAATAGTAATATAATGACATGTGATCACAGCCCCGCCCCCTGTATAACATCACTGATATAATATAATAGTAATATAATGACAAGTGATCACAGCCCCGCCTCCTGTATGACATCACTAATATAATATAATAGTAATATAATGACATGTGATCACAGCCCCGCCTCCTGTATGACATCACTGATATAATATAATAGTAATATAATGACATGTGATCACAGCCCCGCCCCCTGTATGACATCACTGATATAATATAATAGTAATATAATGACATGGGATCACAGCCCCGCCCCCTGTATGACATCACTGATATAATGTAATAGTAATATAATGACATGTGATCACAGCCCTGCCCCCTGTATGACATCACTGATATAATATAATAGTAATATAATAACATGTGATCACAGCCCCGCCCCCTGTATGACATCACTGATATAATATAATGACATGTGATCACAGCCCCGCCTCCTGTATGACATCACTGATATAATATAATGGTAATATAATGACATGTGATCACAGCCCCGCCTCCTGTATGACATCCCTGATATAATATAATAGTAATATAATGACATGTGATCACAGCCCCGCCCCCTGTATGACATCACTGATATAATATAATAGTAATATAATGACATGTGATCACAGCCCCGCCCCCTGTATGACATCACTGATATAATATAATAGTAATATAATGACATGTGATCACAGCCCCGCCCCCTGTATGACATCACTGATATAATATAATAGTAATATAATGACATGTGATCACAGCCCCGCCCCCTGTATGACATCACTGATATAATATAATAGTAATATAATGACATGTGATCACAGCCTCGCCCCCTGTATTACATCACTGATATAATATAATAGTAATGTAATGACGTGATCACAGCCCCGCCCCCTGTATGACATCACTGATATAATATAATAGTAATATAATGACATGTGATCACAGCCCCGCCCCCTGTATGACATCACTGATATAATATAATAGTAATATAATGACATGTGATCACAGCCCCGCCCCCTGTATGACATCACTGATATAATATAATAGTAATATGATGACATGTGATCACAGCCCCTCCCCCTGTATATTCTATATCGTCACCTCCAGAGCTGTCAGCAGGAAATCATTCATCCCTCCCCGGTTAGTTGGATCCATCAGGTCTTGGATGAAGTGGATCTCCGCTCCCAGGTGTTGTATCCTGGAGAAGAAGAACATCATCTATAGGTATCATCTGTGCGCCCCACCCCCCAAAATTTATTAAAATTACTCAATGAATTACAGGACATGTTCTTATTTAAAACATTACAGATCTAAAAAAATGTGCTGACACAAACTATTTCTTCTATTAAGATAAATTTATGTTCTGCAAAACTGTTATCCTGGAAAATAGTGTAAAAACATACAGTACATAAATAAATAAAAAGCTACCTTGTAGAATTTCTGCCCTACCCCAACAAAATAACCAAATAATATAAATAACCAAACAAAAAAAATAAACAAATAAATACCAAGTAAATAAATATCCAAATAACGAAATAAAACAAATAAACACATAAATAAATAACCAAAAAAATAAATAAACAACAAAATAGATAAACACATACATACAAAATAAGATAAAAAAATAACCAAATAAATAAATTACCAAGTAAATAAATATCCAAATAACTAAATAAATAATAAAACAAATAAACACATACAAAAGAAATACATAAATAACAAAATGTAAGTAAACAACTAAATAAATGAATAAATAAATAACAAAACAAATAAACAAATACATACAAAATAAAATAGATACAATAGATAAATAACCAAATAAATAAAGTAAATAAATAACAAAACAAATAAATAAAAACCTACAAAAATACATAAATAAATAACCAAATGTAACTAAAGAGATAACTAAATAAATGAATAAACACATGCAAAATAAATACATAAATAAATAACCAAATAACTAAACAGATAAATAAACAAAAAAATAAACACATACATACAAAATAAGATAAATAACCAAATAAATAAATAGAAGCTAAAGAATAAATTCTACATAGCGCTAAATGTTACCATAAATAAAACTCTTCTTACATAAAAAAGTCCTCGTACGGCCGCTGTGATGGAAAAGTTACAGTCCTCGGAATAAGTGAATGATACAATTTACTCGGTTGGGCTCAGACAACGCTACATAAATGATTGCGCTACAGCAGTGGTCTCCAAACTGTGGACCTCCAACTGTTGCAAAACTACAACTCCCAGCATAGATATATAGACGACGTCTTTATTCTGACAGTTTACAAAACTCATTGTCTTATCCTACTATAGTGTTTCCCCACGAGGGCACTACTAGCTGTTGCAAAACTACAACTCCCAGCATGCCTGGACAGCCGTTGGGTGTCTGGGAATGCTGGGAGTTGTAGTTTTGCAACAGCTAAAGGTCCACAGTTTGGAGAGTAATGTTACAGCATAGGACAATGTGCGGCCTCTCACCCGGCGCGGGACACCACGTATATCAGGAGGGGCAGCAGGTCGTCCATTGGCAGCTTATAGTCCTTACTGAGCACCCGGGACACCGTCTTCTCGATCTCCTGATACGTCTTCAGGATGATTTCCAGCTTCTCCTTGGGGGCGACTGTGGAGCTGAGAAACAGATTTCACAGTAAAAAAAAAAGAAAAGTTTTAAAGGGGTACTCCGTTGGAAATTTTTTTTTTAAATCAACTGGTGCCAGAAAGTTAAGCAGATTTGTAAATTACTTCTCTTTGAAAATCTTAATCCTTCCAGTACTTATCAGCTGCTTTATGCTCCACAGGAAGTTGTGTAGTTCTTTCCAGTCTGACCACAGTGCTCTCTGCTGCCACCTCTGTCCATGTCAGGAACTCCCCATAGCAAACCTCTCCTCTACTGGACAGTTCCTGACATGAAAAGAGGATACTGTGGTCAGACAGAAAAGAAATTCAAACAGAAAATAACTTCCTGTGGGGCATACAGCAGCTAATAAGTACTGGAAGGGTTAAGATTTTTAAATACAAATAATTGACAAATCTGTTTAACATTCTGGCACCAGTTGATTTAAAAGAAAATGTTTTCCAGTGGAGTACCCCTTTAACCTTGTATCGAAAAAAACATATCAGAAGTTACTGCCCTGGCCACACGGGGACGCTAGTGAGTATACAACTCGGCTGCCTCAGCAGGGATATAGAATGGGTTAAATGGCCGAATGATGGAAGAAAAGTGATGGGATGGTCGTGGCGATAAAATAAGGAGCCGCCCTCTGCTGGACAGTGACACAATATGGCGACACATGGAAGTAGCTGCGAATCCCTTTAGTTGTATAAAACACTCGGCTCTGGGGCGTTGTGCAGCAGCTCCCCCCTCAGGCGCAGGACGCACACTGCAGCTGTCTGTATAAGTTATAAGTTGGGGTGTGACGCAGATACAGGAGACCACAGCAATATAAGTATACATAGACTTCAGCCTCTGTGTATCCCATCAGGTATCCGATCAGGTATCCGATCAGGTATCCGATCAGGTATCCCCCCCCCCCCCCCCCCCCCAGGACTTACATGATCTTCTGTAGACATTCGGTTGCAGACTGAAAACACTTGTGTCTCACAATGGAATATCTCTAAGAAAAGAACAGAAAATTGTAATAAATGGCAATAATGCAGAGTCCAGTATACTCCTGTTACCTCCAGAGCTGCACTCACTATTCTGCTGTTACATCATGTCTTATCCTCCAGAGCTGCACTCACTATTCTGCTGTTACATCATGTCTTATCCTCCAGAGCTACACTCACTATTCTGCTGTTACATCATGTCTTATCCTCCAGAGCTGCACTCACTATTCTGCTGTTACATCATGTCTTATCCTCTAGAGCTGCACTCACTATTCTGCTGTGACATCATGTCTTATCCTCCAATCACTTTCATTGCTGCACTCACTATTCTGCTGTTACATCATATCTTATCCTCCTGAGCTGCACTCACTATTCTGCTGTTACATCATGTCTTATCCTCCAGAGCTGCACTCACTATTCTGCTGTTACATCATGTCTTATCCTCTAATCACTTTCATTGCTGCACTCACTATTCTGCTGTTACATCATATCTTATCCTCCTGTGCTGCACTCACTATTCTGCTGTTACATCCTGTCTTATCCTCCAGAGCTAAACTCACTATTCTGCTGTCACATAATGTGTTATTCTCCAGTCACCAACAGAACTGCACTCCCTATTCTGCTGTTACATCATGTCTTATCCTCTTGTCACCTCCAAAGCTGCACTCACTATTCTGCTGTTACATGTCTTATCCTCCAGTCACCTCCAGAGCTGCACTCACACTTCATCTGTTACATTATGTCTTATTCTCCGTTCACTTCTAAAGCTGCAGTCCCAGTTTTGATGGTTGAAGTGCGGATACAGAATGTCATGGAGCCAGTATATATGATCCTATATATGATACTATATATACTGCTCCTCGGAGATACAGCTCTCAGGCTTCCGGGACTAAAACATCATTAACTGTGAGTTTTTGAACGCAGCTTTGGATGTAACTGGAGGAGACATGAAGAGAACCAGATTATTCAGGAAATGTCCAGATATTGTGTACGGAGACACGAACATAGATTAACCCTTCATACTGGGGGATATAGGGGGCACATGGGAAGAGAAGCCGTTATATTCGGGTTTATTCTCAGGTCTCCTAATAGTTCGTGCCCCCCTTGTCATGTGACCTCTTCTCACCTTTCTCCTCGGTGAGGGTGTGGGATGAGCTCTGTTGTGGTTAGCCGGATTCCTGGTCGGCGGCCGGGCCTGGTATGGGGAAAACCGGGAGGGGCCAATCGTCTTTTATTCAATAACTTGAATCAATGTGGTAACGTGCTGGGATCCAAGCAGGGAGGACATGCCGCCATATCAGGTAAGTACATGCAGCTACTAAGGGGTTAAAGACCGAGGGACTGGCCCAATGTCATAGAAGGTGAGGGGCAAAGGGGACCAAGGCCAGGGAAGGTTTGTAGATCATCAAGAGGCTCCTAAGTGAGTATTTCAAGGTCCCAAAATCCAGGGATTCTAACATTGTCCTAATATTCTCCATCCTGAAGGTCAATAGTAATGTAGCAGCTGCTCAGTATTAGAGAGATTAGATGTGGTACAGAAACCTGAAAGAGCTGCACAGTCCTCTCTGTCCCCTCCCTGCACTCATCTCTATGATCATAGAGAGAACTGTGGGGTCATACAGTTACAGCTGCACAGTCCTCTCTGTCCCCTCCCTGCACTCATTTCTATGATCATATAAAGAGAACTGTGGGGTCATACAGTTACAGCTGCACAGTCCTCTCTATCCCCTCCCTGCACTGATCTCTATGATCATAGAGAGAACTGTGTGGTCATACAGTTACAGCTGCACAGTCCTCTCTATCCCCTCCCTGCACTCATCACTATTATCATAGAGAGAACTATGTGGTCATACAGTTACAGCTGCACAGTCCTCTCTATCCCCTCCCTGCACTGATCTCTATGATCATAGAGAGAACTGTGTGGTCATACAGTTACAGCTGCACAGTCCTCTCTATCCCCTCCCTGCACTCATCACTATTATCATAGAGAGAACTGTGTGGTCATACAGATACAGCTGCACATTCCTCTCTATCCCCTCCCTGCACTCATCTCTATGATCATAGAGAGAACTGTGTGGTCATATAGTTACAGCTGCACAGTCCTCTCTATCCCCTCCCTGCACTCATCTATATGATCATAGAGAGAACTGTGTGGTCATACAGATACAGCTGCACAGTCCTCTCTATCCAATCCCAGCACTCATTTCTATGATCATATATAGAGAACTGTGGGGTCATATAGTTACAGCTGTACAGTTCTCTCTATCCCCTCCCTGCACTCATCTCTATGATCATAGAGAGAACTGTGTGGTCATACAGTTACAGCTGCACAGTCCTCTCTATCCCCTCCCTGCACTCATCTCTATGATGATAGAGAGAACTGTGTGGTCATACAGATACAGCTGCACAGTCCTCTCTATCCCCTCCCTGCACTCATCTCTATGATCATAGAGAGAACTGCGTGGTCATACAGATACAGCTGCACAGTTATCTCTATCCCCTCCCTGCACTCATCTATATGATCATAGAGAGAACTGTGTGGTCATACAGATACAGCTGCACAGTCCTCTCTATCCCCTCCCTGCACTCATCTCTATGATCATAGAGAGAACTGTGTGGTCATACAGATACAGCTGCACAGTCCTCTCTATCCCCTCCCTGCACTCATCTCTATGATCATACAGTTATTGGGGAGGGTAAGTATATAAGATTGATCTGTCATCTAGTACAGAGATGGTTGCCAGTGTTCAGGACTATCGGGCCCCCTTTGCCTCCCTTCCCCGCCCCCTTCATGCCTTATCTGTGTCTTTACAATCTCCTCTCTGGACAGGAACCTCTGCATCTAATGCTGGAACGGCACAAACTTACATCCAGAGCAGTTCACATGGACGGTGTCTACAGAGGAGCCACAGACAGGTGCAGACTCCGCAGAGCATCTCACTTAGTGTAACATGCTGCAGAGCGGTCGCTGTACTCCACAGATCTGCCTGACCCTGAATGCACAAACTCACACACATTGTATCATGCGACTCCTGGAAACCGCAGACGTTCCGTATCATTCCTGTGATTGGCGCCGTCTCTTACCTGATTGGCTGTCAGCTTCACGTCCTTCAGAGGCCACAGCTGTCTGAGAAGAGTGATCGGAAATCAATAATAATCAATTACAATGTATTGCTTCATGTTATCAGCAACTTCATGGTATTGAGACTCTGACTGTAATAAGGGGTTAACCTGGAAGACAGAGGAGTCTGGAGGAGGACAGAGGGGTCTGGAGGAGGAGGACAGAGGAGTCTGGAGGAGGAGGACAGAGGAGTCTGGAGGAGGAGGAGGACAGAGGAGTCTGGAGGAGGACAGAGGGGTCTGGAGGAGGAGGACAGAGGAGTCTGGAGGAGGAGGAGGACAGAGGAATCTGGAGGAGGGGGACAGAGGAGTCTGGAGGAGGAGGACAGAGGAGTCTGGAGGAGGAGGAGGACAGAGGAGTCTGGAGGAGGAGGACAGAGGAGTCTGGAGGAGGAGGACAGAGGAGTCTGGGGGAGGAGGACAGAGAAGTCTGGAGGAGGAGGACAGAGAAGTCTGAAGGAGGAGGACAGAGGAGTCTGAAGGAGGAGGACAGAGGAGTCTGGAGGAGGAGGACAGAGGAGTCTGGAGGAGGAGGACAGAGGAGTCTGGAGGAGGAGGAGGACAGAGGAGTCTGGAGGAGGAGGAGGACAGAGGAGTCTGGAGGAGGAGGAGGACAGAGGAGCCTGGAGGAGGAGGAGGACAGAGGAGCCTGGAGGAGGAGGAGGACAGAGGAGCCTGGAGGAGGAGGAGGACAGAGGAGCCTGGAGAAGAAGGAGGAGGACAGAGGAGTCTGGAGGAGGAGGAGGAGGACAAAGGAGCCTGGAGGAGGAGGACAGAGGAGCCTGGAGGAGGAGGAGGACAGAGGAGCCTGGAGGAGGTGGAGGACAGATGAGTCTGAAGGAGGAGGAGGACAGAGGAGTCTGAAGGAGGAGGACAGAGGAGTCTGAAGAAGGAGGACAGAGGAGTCTGAAGAAGGAGGACAGAGGAGTCTGAAGGAGGAGGAGGACAGAGGAGTCTGAAGGAGGAGGAGGACAGAGGAGTCTGAAGGAGGAGGAGGACAGAGGAGTCTGGAGGAGGAGGACAGAGGAGTCTGGAGGAGGAGGAGGACAGAGGAGTCTGGAGGAGGAGGACAGAGGAGACTGGAGGAGGAGGACAGAGGAGACTGGAGGAGGAGGACAGAGGAGACTGGAGGAGGAGGACAGAGGAGTCTGGAGGAGGACAGAGGAGTCTGGAGGAGGAGGACAGAGGAGAATGGAAGAGGACAGATTGGTCTGGAGGAGGACAGAGGAGTCTGGAGGAGGACAGAGGGGTCTGGAGGAGGAGGACAGAGGAGTCTGAAGGAGGAGGACAGAGGAGTCTGGAGGAGGACAGAGGAGTCTGGAGGAGGAGGACAGAGGAGTCTGGAGGAGGACAGAGGGGTCTGGAGGAGGAGGACAGAGGAGTCTGAAGGAGGAGGACAGAGGAGTCTGGAGGGGACAGGGTAGACGGGGGGTCTTAGCTCTGATCTTAGTTTTTTGGGCCCCTTTTCTCTTTATATACTCACCTCTGTACATCTAAAAACTCCAGCAGTTTAGTGTCAGTCAGGTGACCCAGGCGCACAATACCCTGCCAGTAGAGGGCGTCCTCCTGCTGCCGATACAGCATGTACAGCATAAAGAGGTCGGGGTGAAAGCGCGGGAGGATGGCGGGGAGGATGACCGTGTACGGGTTCAGCTCCTCACTAAAGAAGAAATATATCATTATATGTAATGAGTCGTCCCAGCCCTGTAATCTGACGCCTCCTGAGGGATTCTGGGAACAAAAAAAATAAAATAAATAAGAGCATCAATTACCTCATGTCCTCCCCGTGTGGCCCCCCGGACAGGGCCCCACCGCCTTTATCTGCTTTCATGGTGAGTAACGCTCTGAGGAACAGACAGAAGAGAATTAATGCAAAGAAGAACCCCAACTCCACTGTCACAACATTATTAACCCTTCAGACCAGTGTTCCAACCAGTTATCCTCCAGTTTACACTATAATCCGCACCATTCTGCAAAAGTCAGCAATCTATAAAGCAGTATTTCCCAACCAGGGCGCCTCCAATGTCGCAAAACTACAACTCCCAGCATGCCTGGACAGTCAACGGCTGTCAGGGCATGCTGGGAGTTGTAGTTGTGCATAAACTGGAGACACATTGGGTTGGGAAACACTGCTTTATCTGACTTTTGCAGAATGGTGCGGATTATAGTGCCAATCAAAAGTTTGGCCCCCCAGGTAAATATTTGTATTAATGTGAATAAAGAAGCCAAGGAAAGATGGAAAAATCTCCAAAAGGATCAAATTACAGATTAGACATTCTTATAATATGTCACCAAAAGTTACATTTTATTTCCATCATTTACACTTTCAAAATACCAGAAAACAAAAAAATGGCGTCTGCAAAAGTTTGTGCCCCCTGCAGAGTTAATATCTTGTACTGCCCCCTTTGGCAAGTATCACAGCTTGTAAACGCTTTTTGTAGCAGCCGAGAGTCTTTCAATTCTTGTTTGAGGTATCTTTGCCCATTCTTCCTTACAAAAGTCTTCCAGTTCTTTGAGATTTCTGGGCTGTCTGTCACACACTGCTCTTTTAAGGTCTATCCATAGATTTTCAATGATGTTGAGGTCAGGAGATTGTGAAGGCCATGGTAAAACCTTCAGTTTACGCCTCTTGATGTAATCCCCTGTGGATTTCGAGGTGTGTTTAGGATCATTATCCATTTGTAGAAGCCATCCTCTCTTTAACTTCAGCTTTTTCACAGATGACATCAAGTTAGCATCCAAAATTTGCTGAAATTTTATTGAATCAATTTTTCCTTCTACTCGTGAGATGTTCCCTGTGCCACTGGCTGCAATACAACCCCAAAGCATGATTGATCCCCCCCCCATGCTTAACAGTTGGACAGAGGTTCTTTTCATTAAATTCTATTCCCCTTCTTCTCCAAACTTACCTGTCAGGATTCTGCAGGCTGGAGGTGGATCCTCTGTGTCAGTTAGGGATTGGCGTGGACCGTGTCGGTGGACCGGTTCTAAGTTGCTACTGGTTTTCACCAGAGCCTGCCGCAAAGCCGGATGGTCTTGCTGCGGCGGTAGCAACCAGGTCGTGTCCACCGGTAGCGGCTCAATCTCGCTGACTGCTGAGACTGGCGTGGTACAGGAGGACTAGACAGAGGCAAGGTCAGACGTAGCAGAAGGTCAGGGCAGGCGGCAAGGTTCGTAGTCAAGGGCAACGGCAGAAGGTCTGGTAACACTGGTAAGGGCACTCACAAAACGCTTTCACTAGGCACTAAGGCAACAAGATCCGGCAAGGCCAGGAAGGGGAAGTGGGTTTAAATACACATGGAGCAGGGAAGCTAATTGACACTGATTGGGCCAGGCACCAATTAGTGGTGCACAGGCCCTTTAAATCTTAGAGAGCCGGCGTGCACGCGCCCTAGAGAGCGGAGCCGCACGCGCCAGGACGTGACAGCCGCGGATCACATCGCCGCCGGCAGTGACAGTGCAGCGCTCCCGGTCAGCGGGTCTGACCGGGGCGCTGCAGAGAGGAGAACGCCGCGAGGGCTCCGGGGAGGAGCAGGGACCCAGAGTGCTTGGCGTAACAGTACCCCCCCCCCTTAGGTCTCCCCCTCTTTTTATCGGCTTGTCCCTTCATACAAGATGAGGCCATTGGGAGCGACTCTTGAGTCTCCTTCCAGATAACGGAGAAGTCCCGGGTTACTTCATCTACGGCAGGAACTCCAGAAGAAGTGGGAATGGGGAGGGGGGGGGGGCAGAGGGTGAAGATTGCCACGGGGCAGAGTGGTACCAGGAAGGGGGCTATGAGGAGGCAAGATCTCTGCTTGCTTTTTGCAGAAAACATCAGAAAAGTCCTGGTAAGCCTTGGGAGGGACCGGTAAGGGTGGAACCTCAGGAGTTAGACAAGTGGGAGCAGATGTGAGGCATCGTTTATGACAAGAAGGACCCCAACTCTTGATCTCCCCGGTGGTCCAGTCGAGGGTAGGAGCATGACGTTGGAGACACGGCAGACCGAGGAGGACTTCAGAGGTGCAGTTGGGCAGAACAAAAAAATTATAATCTTTTCATGGTGCAGTCCAATGCTCATAAGCAGGGGTTCTGTGCAGTAACGCACAGTGCAGTCCAATTTTTCTCCGTTAACGGAAGAGATATAGAGCGGCTTGACGAGACGGGTCACTGGGATGCTGAACCTATTAACAAAAGAGGCCAAAATAAAGTTTCCTGCAGAACCTGAGTCCAAGAAGGCCACAGCTGAGAAGGAGGAGTTGGCAGAAGGAGAAATCCGCACGGACACAGTGAGACGTGGAGAAGCAGACTTCACACCAAGAGACGTCACTCCCACGTGAGCTGGGTGCGTGCGTTTCCCAGACGTGGAGGACGAATAGGGCAATCCACCAAGAAATGTTCGGTACTAGCGCAGTACAGACATAAATTGTTATCCCTACGGCGAGTCCTCTCTTCATGGGTCAGGCGAGACCGATCCAATTGCATAGCCTCCTCTGCGGGAGGCACAGGGGTAGATTGCAAAGGATACTGGGAGAGAGGTGCCCAGAGATCAAGGTCTTTTTCCTGGCGGAGCTCCTGGCGTCTTTCAGAAAAACGCATGTCAATGCGGGTGGCCAACTGGATAAGTTCAGACAGGTTAGCAGGAATCTCTCGTGCGGCCAGCACATCTTTGATGTGACTGGATAAGCCTTTCTTGAAGGTCACGCAGAGGGCCTCATTGTTCCAGGATAGCTCTGAGGCGAGGGTACGAAACTGGATGGCATATTCGCCTACGGAAGAACTCCCTTGGACGAGGTTCAGCAAAGCAGTCTCGGCAGAAGAAGCTCGGGCTGGCTCCTCAAAGACACTACAAACTTCAGCGAAGAAGGACTGGATTGTAGCAGTGGCAGGATCGTTGCGGTCCCAGAGCGGTGTGGCCCATGACAAGGCCTTTCCAGACAGGAGACTGACCACGAAAGCCACCTTAGACCGTTCAGTGGGGAATTGGTCTGACATCATCTCCAAGTGCAAGCAACACTGGGACAGGAACCCACGGCACAATTTAGAGTTCCCATCGAACTTGTCAGGTAAGGACAAGCGGCAACTCGCTGCGGAGGAGAAGCAGGAGCTGGCGGAGGAGATGGTTGCTGCTGTAGAGGCAGAAGCTGCTGTGGCATGGCGGTCAACTGCGACAGCTGTTCTTGTTGGGCGACCACGGTGGCAAGGTCAGAGAGACTTGGCAGCGGCACCTCAGCGGGATCCATGGCCGGATCTACTGTCAGGATTCGGCAGGCTGGTGGTGGATCCTCTGTGTCAGTGAGGGATTGGCGTGGACCGTCCCGGTGGACGCCACAGAGCCCGCCACAAAGCCGGATGGTCTTGCTGCGGCGGTAGCAACCAGGTCGTGTCCACCGATAGCGGCTCAACCTCACTGACTGCTGAGACTGGCGTGGTACAGAAGGACTAGACAGAGGCGAGGTCAGACGTAGCAGAAGGTCGGGGCAGGCGACAAGGTTCGTAGTCAAGGGCAACGGCAGAAGGTCTGGTAACACTGGTAAGGGCACTCACAAAACGCTTTCACTAGGCACTGAGGCAAGAAGATCCGGCAAGGACAGGAAGGAGAAGTGGGTTTAAATACACATGGAGCAGGGAAGCTAATTGACACTGATTGGGCCAGGCACCAATTAGTGGTGCACAGGCCCTTTAAATCTTATAGAGCCGGCGCGCGCGCGCCCTAGAGAGCGGAGCCGCGCGCGCCAGGACGTGACAGCCGGGGAACGGGACAGGTGAGTAGATTGGGATGCGACCCGCGGGCAGGCACGACCCGCTACGCGGATTGTATCCCCGCCGGCAGTGACAGTGCAGCGCTCCCGGTCAGCGGGTCTGACCGGGGCGCTGCAGAGAGGAGAAAGCCGCAAGCGCTCTGGGGAGGAGCAGGGACCCGGAGCGCTCGGCGTAACAGTACCTTTGCTCATTCCGGCCAAAAAGTTAAATTTTAACCTCATCGGTCCACAGAACTTGTTTCCAAAATGCATCAGGCTTGTCTATATGTTCATTTGCAAAGTTCAAACACTGATTTTTGTGGTGAGGACGTAGAAGAGGTTTTCTTCTGATGACTCTTCCATGAAGACCATATTTGTACAAGTATCTCTTTATAGTGGAATAGTGTACCACAACTCCAGTGTCTGACAGATCTTTCTGGAGGGATTGTGCAGTCATACGTGGGTATTGAATTGTTTTTCTCACAATCCTGCGAGCTGTTCTGTCTGATATTTTTCTTGGTCTTCCAGATCTTGCTTTAACTTCCACTGTTCCTGATGACTGCCATTTCTTAATTACATTCCAAACAGAGGATATTGACATCTGAAAACGTTTTGCTATCTTCTTATAGCCTTCTCCAGCTTTGTGAGCATCAACTATTTTCAGTTTCAGATTTCTAGACAACTGCTTAGAAGAACCCGTGGTGCTGATTGTTGGGGCAAGGTCAGATGAGTCTGGGCATTTAAAACCTTTGAGATTGACATCACTTGGTCTTCCCAGATGATGATTGAGAACAATCCATGACACTGGCAGGTCTCAGCTTTGTAAAGGGGGCAGTACAAGATATTAACTCTGCAGGGGGCACAAACTTTTGCAGACGCCATTTTTTGTTTTCTGTTATTTTGAAAGTGTAAATGATGGAAATACAATGTAACTTTTGTTGACATATTATAAGAATGTCTAATCTGTAATTTGATCCTTTTGGAGATTTTTCCATCTTTCCTTGGCTTCTTTATGCACATTAATATCAATTTATACCTGTGGTGCCCAAACTATTGATCCCCACTGTATAGTGTATGCTCTGTGCTGGGAGTTGTAGTTGTGCACACGCTGGTTGGGAAACACTGTTTATAGATTGCTGACAGTATGGTGCGGATTATAGTGTATCCTCTCTGCTGGGAGTTGTAGTTGTGCACACGCTGGTTGGAACACATAATAATTTGTTTGTAAAATGTGAGACCTGAAGAACTCCCAGAGCTTCTTGGCATAGTACTTGATCTCCTCCTGCGCCATGCTCAGGAGATGGAAGTTGGTGCCCAGACCGGAGTACGTGGCCTGGAAGACGACGAGCAGCAGCTTCAGAACCTTCTTCAGGGGGTGATGGGAGGAGTTAAAGGCCTGAAATATAACAAGACAGAATTATAGTGATACATAAAGATATCTATGGACATAGGCCACACCCACTGCTCTGCCAGCCACACCCCCATCATTAATATGACTATGGATTGACCTGACGTCACTGTGGGCGGGGTCAAACATCTGGGTGTACTGTCCCTTAAATTTGGCGGGGTCTCACCTTCTCCAGGTAACTCTGTAAAGATTCCACCTCCAGTCTCAGCTCCTCCATCAGGTCCTCAATCTGACCGGGCTCCTTCTCCTTGTCCCTGAGAACAGAAGAGACAATTACCGGAGCCGATAATCACTTCCGGAACCACAATAAGGCCCATCTGCCTCCACATTGTCTTACATAGCAATCACTCCAACCTGGGGCTCAACTACAACTCCCAGCATGACCTGTTGTAAAACGACAATTTGCAGTAAACTCTTACATAAAAACGTTATCGAATAGGGGGTGTATACATATATTATAGGAGGTGTATATATATAGTATAGGGGGTGTATACATATAGTATAGGAGGTGTATACATATAGTATAGGGGGTGAATATATACAGTATAGGAGGTGTATACATATAGTATAGGGGGTGTATACATATAGTATAGGAGGTGTATACATATAGTGTAGGAGGTGTATACATATAGTATAGGAGGTGTATACATATAGTATAGGAGGTGTATACATATAGTATAGGAGGTGTATACATATAGTATAGGGGGTGAATATATACAGTATAGGAGGTGTATACATATAGTATAGGGGGTGTATACATATAGTATAGGAGGTGTATACATATAGTATAGGAGGTGTATACATATAGTATAGGAGGTGTATACATATAGTATAGGGGGTGAATATATACAGTATAGGAGGTGTATACATATAGTATAGGGGGTGTATACATATAGTATAGGAGGTGTATACATATAGTATAGGAGGTGTATACATATAGTATAGGAGGTGTATACATATAGTGTAGGAGGTGTATATATATATTATAGGGGGTGTATATATACAGTATAGGAGGTGTATATATACAATATAGGAGGTGTATACATATATTATAGGGGGTGTATACATATAGTATAGGGGGTGTATATATACAGTATAGGAGGTGTATACATATAGTATAGGGGGTGTATATATACAGTATAGGGGGTGTATACATATAGTATAGGGGGTGTATATATATAGTATAGGGGGTGTATACATATAGTATAGGGGGTGTATACATATATTATAGGTGGTGTATACATATAGTATAGGGGGTGTATACATATATTATAGGTGGTGTATATATACAGTATAGGAGGTGTATACATAAAGTATAGGGGGTGTATACATATAGTATAGGGGTGTATATATACAGTTTAGGAGGTGTATACATATAGTATAGGGGGTGTATACATATATTATAGGTGGTGTATATATACAGTATAGGAGGTGTATACATATAGTATAGGAGGTGTATACATATAGTATGGGGGTGTATACATACAGTATAGGAGGTGTATATATACAGTATAGGAGGTGTATACATATATTATAGGTGGTGTATATATACAGTATAGGAGGTGTATACATATAGTATAGGAGGTGTATATATACAGTATAGGAGGTGTATACATATAGTATAGGGGGTATATACATATAGTATAGGAGGTGTATACATATAGTATAGGGGGTGTATACATATAGTATAGGGGGTTTATACATATAGTATAGGGGGTGTATACATATAGTATAGGGGGTGTATACATATAGTATAGGGGGTGTATACATATAGTAAAGGGGGTGTATATATACAGTATAGGAGGTGTATACATATAGTATAGGGGTGTATACATATAGTATAGGGGGTGTATATATACAGTATAGGAGGTGTATACATATAGTATAGGGGATGTATATATAGTATATGGGGTGTATATATACATTATAGGGGGTGTATATATACTATATAGGAGGTGTATACATATAGTATAGGGGTGTATATATACAGTATAGGAGGTGTATACATATAGTATAGGGGTGTATATATACAGTATAGGAGGTGTATACATATAGTATAGGGGGTGTATATATAGAATAGGGGGTGTATACATATAGTATAGGGGGTGTATACATATAGTATAGGGGGTGTATACATATAGTATAGGGGGTGTATACATATAGTATAGGGGGTGTATATATACAGTATAGGGGGTGTATACATATAGTATAGGAGGTGTATATATACAGTATAGGGGGTGTATACATAAAGTATAGGGGTGTATATATACAGTATAGGGGGTGTATACATATAGTATAGGGGGTGTATATATATCCATTATAGGGGGTGTATACATATAGTATAGGGGTGTATATATACAGTTTAGGAGGCGTACACATATAGTATAGGGGGTGTATATATGCATTATAGGGGGTGTATACATATAGTATAGGGGGTGTATACATATAGTATAGGGGGTGTATATAGTATAGGGGTGTAAATATTCAGTATAGGGGGTGTATACATATAGTATAGGGGGGTGTATATATATATATACACACATACAGTATAGGGGGTGTACACATATAGTATAGGGTGTGTGTGTGTGTGTATATATGTGTATATATATATATATATATATATATATATATATACACAGTATAGGGGGTGTATACATATAGTATAGTGGGTGTATATATACAGTATAGGAGGTGTATACATATAGTATAGGGTGTGTGTGTGTATATATATATATATATATATATATATATATACAGTATAGGGGGTGTATACATATAGTATAGGGGTGTATATATACAGTATAGGAGGTGTATATATATACAGTATAGGAGGTGTATACATATAGTATAGGAGGTGTATATATACAGTATAGGGGTGTATACATATAGTATAGGAGGAGTATATATACAGTATAGGGGTGTATACATATAGTATAGGAGGTGTATACATATAGTATAGGGGGTGTATATATACATTATAGGGGGTGTATACATATAGTATAGGGGGTGTATTGAAATACAGTATAGGGGGTGTATACATATAGTATAGGAGGTGTATACATATAGTATAGGAGGTGTATACATACAGTATAGGAGGTGTATACATACAGTATAGGAGGTGTATACATACAGTATAGGGGGTGTATACATACAGTATAGGGTGTATACATACAGTATAGGGGGTGTATACATATAGTATAGGGGGTGTATACATACAGTATAGGGGGTGTATACATACAGTATAGGAGGTGTATATATACAGTATAGGAGGTGTATACATATAGTATAGGAGGTGTATACACATAGTATAGGGGGTGTATACATATAGTATAGGGGTGTATACATATAGTATAGGGGGTGTATACATATAGTATAGGGGGTGTATACATATAGTATAGGGGGTGTATATATACAGTATAGGAGGTGTATACATATAGTATAGGGGGTGTATACATATAGTATAGGAGGTGTATACATATAGTATAGGAGGTGTATACATATAGTATAGGGGGTGTATACATATAGTATAGGAGGTGTATACATACAGTATAGGAGGTGTATACATACAGTATAGGAGGTGTATACATATAGTATAGGGGGTGTATACATATAGTATAGGAGGTGTATATATACAGTATAGGAGGTGTATACATATAGTATAGGAGGTGTATACATATAGTATAGGGGGTGTATACATATAGTATAGGGGGTGTATATATACAGTATAGGAGGTGTATACATATAGTATAGGGGGTGTATACATATAGTATAGGAGGTGTATACATATAGTATAGGAGGTGTATACATATAGTGTAGGAGGTGTATACATATAGTGTAGGAGGTGTATACATATAGTATAGGAGGTGTATACATATAGTGTAGGAGGTGTATACATATAGTATAGGAGGTGTATACATATAGTATAGGAGGTGTATACATATAGTATAGGGGGTGTATACATACAGTATAGGAGGTGTATATATACAGTATAGGAGGTGTATACATATAGTATAGGAGGTGTATACATACAGTATAGGAGGTGTATACATATAGTATAGGGGGTGTATACATATAGTATAGGGGGTGTATACATATAGTATAGGAGGTGTATATATATAGTATAGGGGGTGAATATATACAGTATAGGAGGTGTATACATATAGTATAGGAGGTGTATACATATAGTATAGGAGGTGTATACATATAGTGTAGGAGGTGTATATATATAGTATAGGAGGTGTATACATACAGTATAGGAGGTGTATACATATAGTATAGGAGGTGTATACATATAGTATAGGAGGTGTATATATACAGTATAGGAGGTGTATATATACAGTATAGGGGTGTATACATATAGTATAGGAGGTGTACATATACAGTATAGGAGGTGTATACATACAGTATAGGGGGTGTATATATACAGTATAGGAGGTGTATACATATAGTATAGGGGGTGTATATATACAGTATAGGAGGTGTATACATATAGTATAGGAGGTGTATACATACAGTATAGGAGGTGTATACATATAGTATAGGGGGTGTATACATACAGTATAGGGGGTGTATACATACAGTATAGGGGGTGTATACATATAGTATAGGGGGTGTATATATACAGTGTAGGGGTGTGTAATATATTTACAGCCCCCACTCACCTCGCACAGTATACAGGGTATATACACCCCCCCCCCTCACCTCACACAGTATACAGGGTATATACAGCCCCCCCCCTCACCTCACACAGTATACAGGGTATATACACCCCCCCCCCCCTCACCTCACACAGTATACAGGGTATATACACCCCCCCCCTCACCTCACACAGTATACAGGGTATATACAGCCCCCCCCTCACCTCACACAGTATACAGGGTATATACACCCCCCCCCCTCACCTCACACAGTATACAGGGTATATACACCCCCCCCCCTCACCTCACACAGTATACAGGATATATACACCCCCCCCTCACCTCACACAGTATACAGGGTATATACACCCCCCCCCCCCCTCACCTCACACAGTATACAGGGTATATACACCCCCCACTCACCTCACACAGTATACAGGATATATACACCCCCCCCCCCTCACCTCACACAGTATACAGGGTATATACAGCCCCTGCTCACCTCACACAGTATACAGGATATATACACCCCCCCCTCACCTCACACAGTATACAGGGTATATACAGCCCCTGCTCACCTCACACAGTATACAGGATATATACAGCCCCCCCCCCTCACCTCACACAGTATACAGGGTATATACACCCCCCCTCACCTCACACAGTATACAGGGTATATACAGCCCCCCCTCACCTCACACAGTATACAGGATATATACACCCCCCCCCTCACCTCACACAGTATACAGGATATATACAGCCCCCCCTCAACTCACACAGTATACAGGGTATATACAGCCCCCCCCCCCTCACCTCACACAGTATACAGGATATATACAGCCCCCCTCACCTCACACAGTATACAGGATATATACACCCCCCCCTCACCTCACACAGTATACAGGGTATATACACCCCCCCCCCTCACCTCACACAGTATACAGGGTATATACAGCCCCCCCCCCTCACCTCACACAGTATACAGGGTATATACAGCCCCCCCTCACCTCACACAGTATACAGGGTATATACAGCCCCCGCTCACCTCGCACAGTATACAGGGTATATACAGCCCCCGCTCACCTCACACAGTATACAGGGTATATACAGCCCCCCCCCCTCACCTCACACAGTATACAGGGTATATACAGCCCCCGCTCACCTCGCACAGTATACAGGGTATATACAGCCCCCGCTCACCTCACACAGTATACAGGGTATATACACCCCCCCTCACCTCACACAGTATACAGGGTATATACAGCCCCCCTCACCTCACACAGTATACAGGGTATATACACCCCCCCTCACCTCACACAGTATACAGGGTATATACACCCCCCCTCACCTCACACAGTATACAGGGTATATACACCCCCCCCCTCACCTCACACAGTATACAGGGTATATACACCCCCCCCCCCTCACCTCACACAGTATACAGGGTATATACACCCCCCCCCCTCACCTCACACAGTATACAGGGTATATACAGCCCCCCTCACCTCACACAGTATACAGGATATATACACCCCCCCCCTCACCTCACACAGTATACAGGGTATATACAGCCCCCCTCACCTCACACAGTATACAGGGTATATACACCCCCCCCCCTCATCTCACACAGTATACAGGGTATATACAGCCCCCCCTCACCTCACACAGTATACAGGGTATATACAGCCCCCACTCACCTCACACAGTATACAGGATATATACAGCCCCCCCCCTCACCTCACACAGTATACAGGGTATATACACCCCCCCCCTCACCTCACACAGTATACAGGGTATATACAGCCCCCCCTCACCTCGCACAGTATACAGGGTATATACACCCCCCCTCACCTCACACAGTATACAGGATATATACAGCCCCCGCTCACCTCACACAGTATACAGGATATATACACCCCCCCCCTCACCTCACACAGTATACAGGGTATATACAGCCCCCGCTCACCTCACACAGTATACAGGGTATATACAGCCCCCCTCACCTCACACAGTATACAGGATATATACACCCCCCCCCTCACCTCACATAGTATACAGGGTATATACACCCCCCCCCTCACCTCACATAGTATACAGGGTATATACACCCCCCCTCACCTCGCACAGTATACAGGGTATATACACCCCCCCCCCTCACCTCGCACAGTATACAGGATATATACAGCCCCCCCCTCACCTCACACAGTATACAGGATATATACAGCCCCCCTCACCTCACACAGTATACAGGGTATATACACCCCCCCTCGCCTCACACAGTATACAGGATATATACACCCCCCCCCCCCTCACCTCGCACAGTATACAGGGTATATACAGCCCTCCCTCACCTCACACAGTATACAGGGTATATACAGCCCCCCCTCACCTCACACAGTATACAGGGTATATACACCCCCCCCCCTCACCTCACACAGTATACAGGGTATATACAGCCCCCGCTCACCTCACACAGTATACAGGGTATATACAGCCCCCGCTCACCTCACACAGTATAAAGGGTATATACACCCCCCCCCCCCTCACCTCACACAGTATACAGGGTATATACACCCCCCCCCCTCACCTCACACAGTATACAGGGTATATACAGTCCCCACTCACCTCACACAGTATACAGGATATATACACCCCCCCCCCCTCACCTCACACAGTATACAGGGTATATACACCCCCCCCCTCACCTCACACAGTATACAGGATATATACACCCCCCCCCCCCTCACCTCACACAGTATACAGGGTATATACAGCCCCCCCTCATCTCACACAGTATACAGGATATATACAGCCCCCCCTCACCTCACACAGTATACAGGGTATATACAGCCCCCGCTCACCTCGCACAGTATACAGGATATATACACCCCCCCCCCTCACCTCACACAGTATACAGGGTATATACACCCCCCCCCTCACCTCACACAGTATACAGGATATATACACCCCCCCCCCTCACCTCACACAGTATACAGGATATATACAGCCCCCCTCACCTCACACAGTATACAGGGTATATACACCCCCCCCCCTCACCTCACACAGTATACAGGGTATATACAGCCCCCCCCCTCACCTCACACAGTATACAGGGTATATACAGCCCCCGCTCACCTCACACAGTATACAGGGTATATACAGCCCCCCCCCTCACCTCACACAGTATACAGGGTATATACACCCCCCCTCACCTCACACAGTATACAGGGTATATACACCCCCCCCCCCTCACCTCACACAGTATACAGGGTATATACACCCCCCCCCCTCACCTCACACAGTATACAGGGTATATACACCCCCCCCCCCTCACCTCACACAGTATACAGGGTATATACAGCCCCCCCTCACCTCACACAGTATACAGGATATATACACCCCCCCCCCTCACCTCACACAGTATACAGGGTATATACACCCCCCCCCCCTCACCTCACACAGTATACAGGGTATATACACCCCCCCCCCCTCACCTCACACAGTATACAGGGTATATACAGCCCCCCCACTCACCTCACACAGTATACAGGGTATATACACCCCCCCCCCTCACCTCACACAGTATACAGGGTATATACAGCCCCCCTCACCTCACACAGTATACAGGATATATACACCCCCCCCCCTCACCTCACACAGTATACAGGGTATATACAGCCCCCCTCACCTCACACAGTATACAGGGTATATACACCCCCCCCCCCTCACCTCACACAGTATACAGGGTATATACAGCCCCCCCTCACCTCACACAGTATACAGGGTATATACAGCCCCCACTCACCTCACACAGTATACAGGATATATACAGCCCCCCTCACCTCACACAGTATACAGGGTATATACACCCCCCCCCCTCACCTCACACAGTATACAGGATATATACAGCCCCCGCTCACCTCACACAGTATACAGGATATATACAGCCCCCGCTCACCTCACACAGTATACAGGATATATACACCCCCCCCCCTCACCTCACACAGTATACAGGATATATACACCCCCCCCCCTCACCTCACACAGTATACAGGATATATACACCCCCCCCCCTCACCTCACACAGTATACAGGATATATACACCCCCCCCCCCCTCACCTCACACAGTATACAGGGTATATACAGCCCCCCCTCGCCTCACACAGTATACAGGGTATATACAGCCCCCCCTCACCTCGCACAGTATACAGGGTATATACACCCCCCCTCACCTCACACAGTATACAGGGTATATACACCCCCCCCTCACCTCACACAGTATATACAGGGTATATACAGCCCCCGCTCACCTCACACAGTATACAGGGTATATACAGCCCCCCTCACCTCACACAGTATACAGGATATATACACCCCCCCCCCCCCTCACCTCACATAGTATACAGGGTATATACACCCCCCCCCTCACCTCACATAGTATACAGGGTATATACACCCCCCCTCACCTCGCACAGTATACAGGGTATATACACCCCCCCCCTCACCTCGCACAGTATACAGGATATATACAGCCCCCCCCTCACCTCACACAGTATACAGGATATATACACCCCCCCCCCCACCTCACACAGTATACAGGGTATATACACACCCCCCCTCGCCTCACACAGTATACAGGATATATACACCCCCCCCCCCTCACCTCGCACAGTATACAGGGTATATACAGCCCCCGCTCACCTCACACAGTATACAGGGTATATACACCCCCCCCCCCTCACCTCACACAGTATACAGGGTATATACACCCCCCCCCCTCACCTCACACAGTATACGGGGTATATACAGCCCCCCCCTCACCTCACACAGTATACAGGGTATATACACCCCCCCCCCTCACCTCACACAGTATACAGGGTATATACACCCCCCCTCACCTCACACAGTATACAGGGTATATACAGCCCCCCCCGCTCACCTCACACAGTATACAGGGTATATACAGCCCCCGCTCACCTCACACAGTATACAGGGTATATACACCCCCCCCTCACCTCACACAGTATACAGGGTATATACAGCCCCCCCCCCTCACCTCACACAGTATACAGGGTATATACAGCCCCCCTCACCTCACACAGTATACAGGGTATATACAGCCCCCCCCCCTCACCTCACACAGTATACAGGGTATATACAGCCCCCCCCTCACCTCACACAGTATACAGGGTATATACAGCCCCCCCCTCACCTCACACAGTATACAGGGTATATACACCCCCCCCCCCCTCACCTCACACAGTATACAGGGTATATACACCCCCCCCCCCCTCACCTCACACAGTATACGGGGTATATACAGCCCCCCCCTCACCTCACACAGTATACAGGGTATATACAGCCCCCCCTCACCTCACACAGTATACAGGGTATATACACCCCCCCCCCCTCACCTCACACAGTATACAGGGTATATACAGCCCCCGCTCACCTCACACAGTATACAGGGTATATACAGCCCCCGCTCACCTCACACAGTATACAGGGTATATACACCCCCCCCCCCTCACCTCACACAGTATACAGGGTATATACACCCCCCCCCCTCACCTCACACAGTATACGGGGTATATACAGCCCCCCCCTCACCTCACACAGTATACAGGGTATATACACCCCCCCCCCCTCACCTCACACAGTATACAGGGTATATACACCCCCCCCTCACCTCACACAGTATACAGGGTATATACAGCCCCCCCCCGCTCACCTCACACAGTATACAGGGTATATACACCCCCCCCCCCTCACCTCACACAGTATACAGGGTATATACACCCCCCCCCCTCACCTCACACAGTATACAGGGTATATACAGTCCCCACTCACCTCACACAGTATACAGGATATATACACCCCCCCCCCTCACCTCACACAGTATACAGGGTATATACAGCCCCCCCCTCACCTCACACAGTATACAGGATATATACAGCCCCCCTCACCTCACACAGTATACAGGGTATATACACCCCCCCCCCTCACCTCACACAGTATACAGGGTATATACAGCCCCCCCCCCTCACCTCACACAGTATACAGGGTATATACAGCCCCCGCTCACCTCACACAGTATACAGGGTATATACAGCCCCCCCCCTCACCTCACACAGTATACAGGGTATATACACCCCCCCTCACCTCACACAGTATACAGGGTATATACAGCCCCCCCTCAACTCACACAGTATACAGGATATATACAGCCCCCCTCACCTCACACAGTATACAGGGTATATACAGCCCCCCTCACCTCACACAGTATACAGGATATATACAGCCCCCCTCACCTCACACAGTATACAGGGTATATACAGCCCCCCTCACCTCACACAGTATACAGGGTATATACAGCCCCCCTCACCTCACACAGTATACAGGATATATACACCCCCCCCCCCCTCACCTCACACAGTATACAGGATATATACAGCCCCCCTCACCTCACACAGTATACAGGGTATATACAGCCCCCCTCACCTCACACAGTATACAGGGTATATACACCCCCCCCCCTCACCTCACACAGTATACAGGGTATATACACCCCCCCCTCACCTCACACAGTATACAGGATATATACACCCCCCCTCACCTCACACAGTATACAGGGTATATACACCCCCCCCCCTCACCTCGCACAGTATACAGGGTATATACAGCCCCCCCCCACTCACCTCACACAGTATACAGGATATATACACCCCCCCCATCCTCACCTCACACATTATACAGGGTATATACAGCCCCCCCCTCACCTCGCACAGTATACAGGGTATATACAGCCCCCCCCACTCACCTCACACAGTATACAGGATATATACACCCCCCCCATCCTCACCTCACACATTATACAGGGTATATACAGCCCCCCCCTCACCTCGCACAGTATACAGGGTATATACAGCCCCCCCCCCCTCACCTCACACAGTATACAGGGTATATACAGCCCCCCCCTCACCTCACACAGTATACAGGGTATATACACCCCCCCCCTCACCTCACACAGTATACAGGGTATATACAGCCCCCCCTCACCTCACACAGTATACAGGATATATACAGCCCCCCGCTCACCTCACACAGTATACAGGGTATATACACCCCCCTCACCTCACACAGTATACAGGGTATATACAGCCCCCGCTCACCTCGCACAGTATACAGGGTATATACAGCCCCCCCCTCACCTCACACAGTATACAGGGTATATACACCCCCCCCCTCACCTCACACAGTATACAGGGTATATACAGCCCCCCTCACCTCACACAGTATACAGGATATATACAGCCCCCGCTCACCTCACACAGTATACAGGGTATATACACCCCCCTCACCTCACAGGGTATATACACCCCCCTCACCTCACACAGTATACAGGGTATATACAGCCCCCGCTCACCTCGCACAGTATACAGGGTATATACACCCCCCTCACCTCGCACAGTATACAGGGTATATACAGCCCCCGCTCACCTCGCACAGTATACAGGGTATATACACCCCCCCCTCACCTCACACAGTATACAGGGTATATACAGCCCCCCCCTCACCTCACACAGTATACAGGGTATATACAGCCCCCCCCCTCACCTCACACAGTATACAGGGGTATATACACCCCCCCCCCCTCACCTCACACAGTATACAGGGTATATACACCCCCCCCTCACCTCACACAGTATACAGGGTATATACACCCCCCCTCACCTCACACAGTATACAGGGTATATACAGCCCCCCCCCTCACCTCACACAGTATACAGGATATATACCCCCCCCCCTCACCTCACACAGTATACAGGGTATATACACCCCCCCCCCTCACCTCACACAGTATACAGGGTATATACACCCCCCCTCACCTCACACAGTATACAGGATATATACACCCCCCCCCCCTCACCTCACACAGTATACAGGGTATATACAGCCCCCCCCTCACCTCACACAGTATACAGGATATATACACCCCCCCCCCCACCTCACACAGTATACAGGGTATATACACCCCCCCTCGCCTCACACAGTATACAGGGTATATACACCCCCCCCTCACCTCACACAGTATACAGGATATATACAGCCCCCCCTCACCTCGCACAGTATACAGGGGTATATACAGCCCTCCCTCACCTCACACAGTATACAGGGTATATACACCCCCCTCACCTCACACAGTATACAGGGTATATCCCCCCCCCCCCCTCACCTCGCACAGTATACAGGATATATACACCCCCCCCTCACCTCACACAGTATACAGGGTATATACACCCCCCCCCTCACCCTCGCACAGTATACAGGATATATACACCCCCCCCCCCCTCACCTCACACAGTATACAGGGTATATACACCCCCCCCCCTCACCTCACACAGTATACAGGGTATATACACCCCCCCCCTCACCTCACACAGTATACAGGGTATATACACCCCCCCCCCCTCACCTCACACAGTATACAGGGTTATACACCCCCCCCCTCACCTCACACAGTATACAGGGTATATACAGCCCCCCGCTCACCTCACACAGTATACAGGATATATACACCCCCCCCCCTCACCTCACACAGTATACAGGGTATATACAGCCCCCACTCACCTCACACAGTATACAGGGTATATACAGCCCCCCCCTCACCTCACACAGTATACAGGGTATATACAGCCCCCGCTCACCTCACACAGTATACAGGGTATATACAGCCCCCCCTCACCTCACACAGTATACAGGGTATATACAGCCCCCCGCTCACCTCACACAGTATACAGGGTATATACACCCCCCCCCCTCACCTCACACAGTATACAGGGTATATACACCCCCCCCCCCTCACCTCACACAGTATACAGGGTATATACAGCCCCCCACTCACCTCACACAGTATACAGGGTATATACAGCCCCCCCTCACCTCACACAGTATACAGGGTATATACACCCCCCCCCCCCTCACCTCACACAGTATACAGGGTATATACACCCCCCCCCCTCACCTCACACAGTATACAGGGTATATACAGCCCCCCCCCCTCACCTCACACAGTATACAGGGTATATACAGCCCCCCCCTCACCTCACACAGTATACAGGGTATATACACCCCCCCCCTCACCTCACACAGTATACAGGGTATATACAGCCCCCACTCACCTCACACAGTATACAGGATATATACACCCCCCCCTCACCTCACACAGTATACAGGATATATACACCCCCCCTCACCTCACACAGTATACAGGGGTATATACAGCCCCTGCTCACCTCACACAGTATACAGGATATATACACCCCCCCCCCTCACCTCACACAGTATACAGGGTATATACACCCCCCCCCCTCACCTCGCACAGTATACACCCCCCCCCCTCACCTCACACAGTATACAGGGTATATACAGCCCCCCCCCTCACCTCACACAGTATACAGGGTATATACACCCCCCCTCACCTCACACAGTATACAGGATATATACACCCCCCCCCCCCTCACCTCACACAGTATACAGGATATATACACCCCCCCCCCCTCACCTCACACAGTATACAGGATATATACACCCCCCCCCTCACCTCGCACAGTATACAGGGTATATACACCCCCCCCCTCACCTCACACAGTATACAGGGTATATACAGCCCCCCTCACCTCGCACAGTATACAGGATATATACACCCCCCCCCTCACCTCACACAGTATACAGGGTATATACAGCCCCCACTCACCTCACACAGTATACAGGGTATATACACCCCCCCCCCTCACCTCACACAGTATACAGGGTATATACACCCCCCCCCCTCACCTCGCACAGTATACAGGGTATATACACCCCCCCCCCTCACCTCACACAGTATACAGGGTATATACAGCCCCCCCCCCTCACCTCACACAGTATACAGGGTATATACACCCCCCCCTCACCTCACACAGTATACAGGGTATATACAGCCCCCCCTCACCTCACACAGTATACAGGGTATATACAGCCCCCACTCACCTCACACAGTATACAGGGTATATACACCCCCCCCCCTCACCTCACACAGTATACAGGGTATATACACCCCCCCCCCCTCACCTCGCACAGTATACAGGGTATATACACCCCCCCCCCTCACCTCACACAGTATACAGGGTATATACAGCCCCCCCCCCTCACCTCACACAGTATACAGGGTATATACACCCCCCCTCACCTCACACAGTATACAGGGTATATACAGCCCCCCCTCACCTCACACAGTATACAGGATATATACACCCCCCCCCCCCTCACCTCACACAGTATACAGGGTATATACACCCCCCCCCCTCACCTCACACAGTATACAGGATATATACAGCCCCCCCCTCAACTCACACAGTATACAGGGTATATACAGCCCCCCTCACCTCACACAGTATACAGGATATATACAGCCCCCCCCCTCCTCACCTCACACAGTATACAGGGTATATACAGCCCCCGCTCACCTCACACAGTATACAGGATATATACACCCCCCCCTCACCTCACACAGTATACAGGGTATATACACCCCCCCTCACCTCACACAGTATACAGGGTATATACAGCCCCCCCCCCCTCACCTCACACAGTATACAGGGTATATACAGCCCCCCCCCCTCACCTCACACAGTATACAGGGTATATACAGCCCCCCCCCCCCTCACCTCACACAGTATACAGGGTATATACAGCCCCCCCTCACCTCACACAGTATACAGGGTATATACAGCCCCCGCTCACCTCGCACAGTATACAGGGTATATACAGCCCCCCTCAACTCACACAGTATACAGGGTATATACACCCCCCTCACCTCACACAGTATACAGGATATATACACCTCCCCCTCACCTCACACAGTATACAGGGTATATACACCCCCCCCTCACCTCACACAGTATACAGGGTATATACACCCCCCCCCCTCACCTCACACAGTATACAGGGTATATACACCCCCCCCCCTCACCTCACACAGTATACAGGATATATACACCCCCCCTCACCTCGCACAGTATACAGGATATATACACCCCCCCCCCTCACCTCACACAGTATACAGGGTATATACACCCCCCCCCTCACCTCACACAGTATACAGGGTATATACACCCCCCCCCTCACCTCACACAGTATACAGGGTATATACAGCCCCCCCCCCTCACCTCACACAGTATACAGGATATATACACCCCCCCCCCTCACCTCACACAGTATACAGGGTATATACACCCCCCCCTCACCTCACACAGTATACAGGGTATATACAGCCCCCCCCCCCTCACCTCACACAGTATACAGGATATATACACCCCCCCCCTCACCTCACACAGTATACAGGGTATATACAGCCCCCACTCACCTCACACAGTATACAGGGTATATACACCCCCCTCACCTCACACAGTATACAGGGTATATACACCCCCCCCCCTCACCTCACACAGTATACAGGGTATATACACCCCCCCCCTCACCTCACACAGTATACAGGGTATATACAGTCCCCACTCACCTCACACAGTATACAGGATATATACACCCCCCCCCCCTCACCTCACACAGTATACAGGGTATATACACCCCCCCCTCACCTCACACAGTATACAGGATATATACACCCCCCCCCTCACCTCACACAGTATATAGGATATATACACCCCCCCCCTCACCTCACACAGTATACAGGATATATACAGCCCCCCCTCACCTCACACAGTATACAGGGTATATACACCCCCCCCCCTCACCTCACACAGTATACAGGGTATATACAGCCCCCGCTCACCTCACACAGTATACAGGGTATATACAGCCCCCCCCCCTCACCTCACACAGTATACAGGGTATATACACCCCCCCCCTCACCTCACACAGTATACAGGGTATATACAGCCCCCCCCCCCTCACCTCACACAGTATACAGGGTATATACAGCCCCCCCCCCTCACCTCACACAGTATACAGGGTATATACAGCCCCCGCTCACCTCACACAGTATACAGGGTATATACAGCCCCCCCCCTCACCTCACACAGTATACAGGGTATATACAGCCCCCGCTCACCTCACACAGTATACAGGATATATACACCCCCCCCCCCCTCACCTCACACAGTATACAGGGTATATACACCCCCCCCCTCACCTCACACAGTATACAGGGTATATACAGCCCCCCCTCACCTCACATAGTATACAGGATATATACAGCCCCCCTCACCTCACACAGTATACAGGGTATATACAGCCCCCCCTCAACTCACACAGTATACAGGATATATACAGCCCCCCTCACCTCACACAGTATACAGGGTATATACAGCCCCCCCCTCACCTCACACTGTATACAGGGTATATACAGCCCCCCTCACCTCACACAGTATACAGGATATATACACCCCCCCCTCACCTCACACAGTATACAGGATATATACACCCCCCCCCCCTCACCTCACACAGTATACAGGGTATATACACCCCCCCCTCACCTCACACAGTATACAGGGTATATACAGCCCCCCCCCCTCACCTCACACAGTATACAGGATATATACACCCCCCCCTCCTCACCTCACACAGTATACAGGGTATATACAGCCCCCCCCTCCTCACCTCACACAGTATACAGGGTATATACAGCCCCCCCCTCACCTCACACAGTATACAGGGTATATACACCCCCCCCCCTCACCTCACACAGTATACAGGGTATATACAGCCCCCCTCACCTCACACAGTATACAGGGTATATACAGCCCCCGCTCACCTCGCACAGTATACAGGGTATATACAGCCCCCGCTCACCTCGCACAGTATACAGGGTATATACAGCCCCCCCCCTCACCTCACACAGTATACAGGGTATATACAGCCCCCCCCCTCACCTCACACAGTATACAGGGTATATACAGCCCCCGCTCACCTCACACAGTATACAGGGTATATACACCCCCCCCCTCACCTCACACAGTATACAGGGTATATACACCCCCCCTCACCTCACACAGTATACAGGGTATATACACCCCCCCCCCTCACCTCACACAGTATACAGGGTATATACACCCCCCCCTCACCTCACACAGTATACAGGGTATATACAGCCCCCCCCCTCACCTCACACAGTATACAGGGTATATACACCCCCCCCTCACCTCACACAGTATACAGGGTATATACAGCCCCCCCCCTCACCTCACACAGTATACAGGGTATATACACCCCCCCCTCACCTCACACAGTATACAGGGTATATACAGCCCCCCCCCTCACCTCACACAGTATACAGGGTATATACACCCCCCCCCCCTCACCTCACACAGTATACAGGGTATATACACCCCCCCCCCTCACCTCACACAGTATACAGGATATATACCCCCCCCTCACCTCACACAGTATACAGGGTATATACACCCCCCCCCTCACCTCACACAGTATACAGGGTATATACACCCCCCCCCCTCACCTCACACAGTATACAGGGTATATACAGCCCCCCCTCACCTCACACAGTATACAGGGTATATACACCCCCCCCCCCCTCACCTCACACAGTATACAGGGTATATACACCCCCCCCCTCACCTCACACAGTATACAGGGTATATACACCCCCCCCCTCACCTCACACAGTATACAGGATATATACACCCCCCCCCCCTCACCTCACACAGTATACAGGGTATATACAGCCCCCCCTCATCTCACACAGTATACAGGGTATATACAGCCCCCGCTCACCTCACACAGTATACAGGGTATATACAGCCCCCCCCCCTCACCTCACACAGTATACAGGGTATATACAGCCCCCCCCTCACCACACACAGTATACAGGGTATATACACCCCCCTCACCTCACACAGTATACAGGATATATACACCCCCCCCCCCCTCACCTCACACAGTATACAGGGTATATACACCCCCCCTCACCTCACATAGTATACAGGATATATACAGCCCCCCCTCACCTCACACAGTATACAGGGTATATACACCCCCCCCCTCACCTCACACAGTATACAGGGTATATACAGCCCCCCTCACCTCACACAGTATACAGGATATATACCCCCCCCCTCACCTCACACAGTATACAGGATATATACACCCCCCCCTCACCTCACACAGTATACAGGGTATATACACCCCCCCCCCCCTCACCTCACACAGTATACAGGATATATACAGCCCCCACTCACCTCACACAGTATACAGGATATATACACCCCCCCTCACCTCACACAGTATACAGGATATATACAGCCCCCACTAACCTCACACAGTATACAGGGTATATACACCCCCCCCCCTCACCTCACACAGTATACAGGGTATATACACCCCCCCCCCTCACCTCACACAGTATACAGGGTATATACAGCCCCCACTCACCTCACACAGTATACAGGGTATATACAGCCCCCGCTCACCTCACACAGTATACAGGGTATATACAGCCCCCCCTCTCACCTCGCACAGTATACAGGATATATACACCCCCCCTCACCTCACACAGTATACAGGGTATATACACCCCCCCCCCCCTCACCTCACACAGTATACAGGGTATATACAGCCCCCCCCCTCACCTCACACAGTATACAGGGTATATACAGCCCCCCCTCACCTCACACAGTATACAGGGTATATACACCCCCCCCCTCACCTCACACAGTATACAGGGTATATACACCCCCCCCCCTCACCTCACACAGTATACAGGGTATATACACCCCCCCCCCCCTCACCTCACACAGTATACAGGGTATATACACCCCCCCCCCTCACCTCACACTGTATACAGGGTATATACACCCCCCCCCCCTCACCTCACACAGTATACAGGGTATATACACCCCCCCCCCTCACCTCACACAGAATACAAGGTATATACACCCCCCCCCCTCACCTCGCACAGTATACAGGATATATACACCCCCCCCCCTCACCTCACACAGTATACAGGGTATATACAGCCCCCCCTCACCTCACACAGTATACAGGGTATATACACCCCCCCCCTCACCTCACACAGTATACAGGGTATATACACCCCCCCCCCTCACCTCACACAGTATACAGGGTATATACACCCCCCCCCCTCACCTCACACAGTATACAGGGTATATACAGCCCCCCCTCGCCTCACACAGTATACAGGATATATACACCCCCCCCTCGCCTCACACAGTATACAGGGTATATACACCCCCCTCTCGCCTCACACAGTATACAGGGTATATACACCCCCCCCCCCCCTCACCTCACACAGTATACAGGGTATATACAGCCCCCCCTCACCTCACACAGTATACAGGATATATACAGCCCCCGCTCACCTCGCACAGTATACAGGATATATACACCCCCCCCCTCACCTCACACAGTATACAGGGTATATACAGCCCCCCCTCACCTCACACAGTATACAGGGTATATACAGCCCCCCCCCCTCACCTCACACAGTATACAGGGTATATACAGCCCCCCCTCACCTCACACAGTATACAGGATATATACAGCCCCTGCTCACCTCGCACAGTATACAGGATATATACACCCCCCCCCCCTCACCTCACACAGTATACAGGATATATACCCCCCCCTCACCTCACACAGTATACAGGGTATATACAGCCCCCCCTCACCTCACACAGTATACAGGATATATACACCCCCCCCCCTCACCTCACACAGTATACAGGATATATACACCCCCCCCCCCTCACCTCACACAGTATACAGGATATATACACCCCCCCGCTCACCTCACACAGTATACAGGGTATATACAGCCCCCCCCCTCACCTCACACAGTATACAGGATATATACACCCCCCCCCTCACCTCACACAGTATACAGGATATATACACCCCCCCCCTCACCTCGCACAGTATACAAGGTATATACAGCCCCCGCTCACCTCACACAGTATACAGGGTATATACAGCCCCCCCCCCCTCACCTCACACAGTATACAGGGTATATACAGCCCCCCCCTCACCTCACACAGTATACAGGGTATATACAGCCCCCACTCACCTCACACAGTATACAGGGTATATACAGCCCCCCCCCCCTCACCTCACACAGTATACAGGGTATATACAGCCCCATCCCCTCACCTCACACAGTATACAGGGTATATACACCACCCCCCTTACCTCACACAGTATACAGGGTATATACACCCCCCCCCCTCACCTCACACAGTATACAGGGTATATACAGCCCCCGCTCACCTCGCACAGTATACAGGTTATATACAGCCCCCCTCACCTCACACAGTATACAGGATATATACAGCCCCCCCCTCACACAGTATACAGGGTATATACAGCCCCCGCTCACCTCGCACAGTATACAGGGTATATACAGCCCCCCCCCTCACCTCGCACAGTATACAGGGTATATACAGCCCCCCCTCACCTCGCACAGTATACAGGGTATATACAGCCCCCCCACTCACCTCGCACAGTATACAGGGTATATACACCCCCCCCCCTCACCTCACACAGTATACAGGGTATATACACCCCCCCCCTCACCTCACACAGTATACAGGATATATACAGCCCCCCCCCTCACCTCACACAGTATACAGGGTATATACAGCCCCCCCTCACCTCGCACAGTATACAGGGTATATACAGCCCCCCCTCACCTCACACAGTATACAGGATATATACACCCCCCCCTCACCTCACACAGTATACAGGGTATATACAGCCCCCCCCCCTCACCTCGCACAGTATACAGGGTATATACACCCCCCCCTCACCTCACACAGTATACAGGATATATACACCCCCCCCTCACCTCACACAGTATACAGGGTATATACAGCCCCCCCCCCTCACCTCACACAGTATACAGGGTATATACAGCCCCCCCACTCACCTCGCACAGTATACAGGGTATATACAGCCCCCCCTCACCTCGCACAGTATACAGGGTATATACAGCCCCCCCTCACCTCACACAGTATACAGGATATATACACCCCCCCTCACCTCACACAGTATACAGGGTATATACAGCCCCCCCCCCCTCACCTCACACAGTATACAGGATATATACACCCCCCCTCACCTCACACAGTATACAGGGTATATACAGCCCCCCCCCTCACCTCGCACAGTATACAGGGTATATACACCCCCCCCTCACCTCGCACAGTATACAGGGTATATACAGCCCCCCCTCACCTCGCACAGTATACAGGGTATATACAGCCCCCCCTCACCTCACACAGTATACAGGATATATACACCCCCCCCTCACCTCACACAGTATACAGGGTATATACAGCCCCCCCCCCCTCACCTCGCACAGTATACAGGGTATATACACCCCCCCCTCACCTCGCACAGTATACAGGGTATATACACCCCCGCTCACCTCGCACAGTATACAGGGTATATACACCCCCCCCCTCACCTCGCACAGTATACAGGGTATATACAGCCCCCCCTCACCTCACACAGTATACAGGGTATATACAGCCCCCCCCCTCACCTCGCACAGTATACAGGGTATATACAGCCCCCGCTCACCTCGCACAGTACAGATATTCCTGAGACTTCTGCATTTTCTTACTGGACTTGACATGAAATCCCAGGAACGATTCCTCTGTTTCTTTTTTGCATCCGGATTCAAGGAATTTCTGGAACTGTTGAAATATTCCCTGCCAGCGCTCCTCCACCGGAAACGAGCCCGCGCCAAACTGACTGCAGGGCGAGAATAAATGACCGCAATATAAGTGATCATCAATGTATTCCCAGATCAGGTCTATAGATGGCGCTGTGTTATTGAAGCCTGTGAGGGGTTGGTGTGATCTCTAGAGGGCGCTGTATCATTGCAGTCTATAGGGAATATTCTGATGAGCAGTTGATTTGACCACTAGATGGCGCCATTTTATTGAAGTCTATGAGTGATTGTTGTTTTTTCTCCCTATGATCTCTGCCAGTGACTCCCCATCGGGGTGACGCGCTGCTTCTGGGAGCTGTAATACCCCACCAGGGGGGCCGCGACATTCTTGTGGGAAAATGGCGGAATATCTGGCAGTAAGTGTCAGCACCATGATGCTGATTCAGAACATCAGGCGTGAAACATCCGCGTCACTGAAGCAGATACCGTCCACAATGCCGGGCGCCCCCTGCTGGAGCGGAGCCTCCATTTACCTGTCTGCTCTCTGTGAGTCCACCCAGTAGCGTATTTATACTGTGCACCTACATATATTACTAATGGGCCCCTACATATATTAATAATGGGCCCCTACATATGTTACTAATG
>NC_079193.1:3008893-3152630 GCF_029499605.1 Hyla sarda | reverse complement strand
CCCCCCAACCTCCACATTACTGCGCCTCATGTCCACATTATATCCCCAACCTCCACATTACTGCGCCTCATGTCCACACTATATCCCCCCAACCTCCACATTACTACGCCTCATGTCCACATTATATCCCCCCCAACCTCCACATTACTGCGCCTCATGTCCACATTATATCCCCCAACCTCCACATTACTGCGCCTCATGTCCACACTATATCCCCCAACCTCCACATTACTGCGCCACGTGTCCACATTATATCCCCCAACCTCCACATTACTGCGCCTCATGTCCACATTATATCCCCCAACCTCCACATTACTGCGCCTCATGTCCACATTATATCCCCAACCTCCACATTACTGCGCCTCATGTCCACAGTATAACTCCCAACCTCCACATTACTGCGCCTCATGTCCACATTATATCCCCCAACCTCCACATTACTGCGCCTCATGTCCACATTATATCCCCCAACCTCCACATTACTGCGCCTCATGTCCACATTATATCCCCAACCTCCACATTACTGCGCCTCATGTCCACATTATATCCCCCAACCTCCACATTACTGCGCCTCATGTCCACATTATATCCCCCAACCTCCACATTATATCCCCAACCTCCACATTACTGCGCCTCGTGTCCACATTATATCCCCCAACCTCCACATTACTGCGCCTCATGTCCACATTATATCCCCCAACCTCCACATTACTGCGCCTCATGTCCACATTATATCCCCCAACCTCCACATTACTGCGCCTCATGTCCACATTATATCCCCCAACCTCCACATTACTGCGCCTCATGTACGCATTATATCCCCCCAACCTCCACATTACTGCGCCTCATGTCCACATTATATCCCCCCAACCTCCACATTACTGCGCCTCATGTCCACATTATATCCTCCAACCTCCACATTACTGCGCCTCATGTCCACATTATATCCCCCCAACCTCCACATTACTGCGCCTCATGTCCACATTATATCCCCCCAACCTCCACATTACTGCGCCTCATGTCCACATTATATCCCCCCAACCTCCACATTACTGCGCCTCATGTCCGCATTATATCCCCCCCAACCTCCACATTACTGCGCCTCGTGTCCACATTATATCCCCACAACCTCCACATTACTGCGCCTCATGTCCACATTATATCCCCAAACCTCCACATTACTGCGCCTCATGTCCACATTATATCCCCCCAACCTCCACATTACTGCGCCTCGTGTCCACATTATATCCCCCAACCTCCACATTACTGCGCCTCGTGTCCACATTATATCCCCCAACCTCCACATTACTGCGCCTCATGTCCACATTATATCCCCCAACCTCCACCTTACTGCGCCTCATGTCCACATTATATCCCCCCAACCTCCACATTACTGCGCCTCATGTCCACATTATATCCCCCCAACCTCCACATTACTGCGCCTCATGTCCACATTATATCCCCAACCTCCACATTACTGCGCCTCATGTCTACATTATACCCCCCCCCAACCTCCACATTACTGCGCCTCATGTCCACATTATATCCCCCAACCTCCACATTACTGCGCCTCATGTCTACATTATATCCCCAACCTCCACATTACTGCGCCTCATGTCCACATTATATCCCCCCAACCTCCACATTACTGCGCCTCATGTCCACATTATATCCCCCCAACCTCCACATTACTGCGCCTCATGTCCACATTATATCCCCCAACCTCCACCTTACTGCGCCTCATGTCCACATTATATCCCCCCAACCTCCACATTACTGCGCCTCATGTCCACATTATATCCCCCCAACCTCCACATTACTGCGCCTCATGTCCACATTATACCCCCCCAACCTCCACATTACTGCGCCTCATGTCCACATTATACCCCCCCAACCTCCACATTACTGCACCTCATGTCCACATTATATCCCCCCAACCTCCACATTACTGCGCCTCATGTCCACATTATATCCCCCAACCTCCACATTACTGCGCCTCATGTCCACATTATACCCCCCCCAACCTCCACATTACTGCGCCTCATGTCCACATTATATCCCCCCAACCTCCACATTACTGCGCCTCATGTCCACACTATATCCCCCAACCTCCACATTACTGCGCCTCATGTCTACATTATATCCCCAACCTCCACATTACTGCGCCTCATGTCCACATTATATCCCCCCAACCTCCACATTACTGCGCCTCATGTCCACATTATATCCCCCCCAACCTCCACATTACTGCGCCTCATGTCCGCATTATATCCCCCCAACCTCCACATTACTGCGCCTCGTGTCCGCATTATATCCCCCCAACCTCCACATTACTGCGCCTCGTGTCCGCATTATATCCCCCCAACCTCCACATTACTGCACCTCGTGTCCGCATTATATCCCCCCCAACCTCCACATTACTGCGCCTCGTGTCTGCATTATATCCCCCCCAACCTCCACATTACTGCGCCTCATGTCTGCATTATATCCCCCCAACCTCTACATTACTGCGCCTCATGTCCACATTATATCCCCCCAACCTCCACATTACTGCGCCTCATGTCCACATTATATCCCCCAACCTCCACATTACTGCGCCTCATGTCCACATTATATCCCCCCAACCTCCACATTACTGCGCCTCATGTCCACATTATATCCCCCCAACCTCCACATTACTGCGCCTCATGTCCACATTATATCCCCCCAACCTCCACATTACTGCGCCTCATGTCCACATTATATCCCCCCAACCTCCACATTACTGCGCCTCATGTCCACATTATATCCCCCCAACCTCCACATTACTGCGCCTCATGTCCACATTATATCCCCCAACCTCCACATTACTGCGCCTCATGTCCACATTATATCCCCCAACCTCCACATTACTGCGCCTCATGTCCACATTATATCCCCCCAACCTCCACATTACTGCGCCTCGTGTCCACATTATAACCCCCAACCTCCACATTACTGCGCCTCATGTCCACATTATATCCCCCCAACCTCCACATTACTGCGCCTCATGTCCACATTATATCCCCCCAACCTCCACATTACTGCGCCTCATGTCCACATTATATCCCCCAACCTCCACATTACTGCTCCTCATGTCCACATTATATCCCCCCAACCTCCACATTACTGCGCCTCATGTCCACATTATATCCCCCAACCTCCACATTACTGCGCCTCATGTCCACATTATATCCCCCCAACCTCCACATTACTGCGCCTCATGTCCACATTATATCCCCCAACCTCCACATTACTGCGCCTCATGTCCACATTATATCCCCCAACCTCCACATTACTGCGCCTCATGTCCACATTATATCCCTCAACCTCCACATTACTGCGCCTCATGTCCACATTATATCCCCCAACCTCCACATTACTGCGCCTCATGTCCACATTATATCCCCAACCTCCACATTACTGCGCCTCATGTCCAAATTATATCCCCCCAACCTCCACATTACTGCGCCTCATGTCCACATTATATCCCCAACCTCCACATTACTGCGCCTCATGTCCACATTATATCCCCAACCTCCACATTACTGCGCCTCATGTCCACATTATATCCCCCAACCTCCACATTACTGCGCCTCATGTCTACATTATATCCCCCAACCTCCACATTACTGCGCCTCATGTCCACATTATATCCCCCCAACCTCCACATTACTGCGCCTCATGTCCACATTATATCCCCCAACCTCCACATTACTGCGCCTCATGTCCACATTATATCCCCAACCTCCACATTACTGCGCCTCATGTCTACATTATATCCCCAACCTCCACATTACTGCGCCTCATGTCCACATTATATCCCCCCCAACCTCCACATTACTGCGCCTCATGTCCACATTATATCCCCCCAACCTCCACATTACTGCGCCTCATGTCCACATTATATCCCCAACCTCCACATTACTGCGCCTCATGTCCACATTATATCCCCCCATCCTCCACATTACTGCGCCTCGTGTCCACATTATATCCCCAACCTCCACATTACTGCGCCTCATGTCCACATTATATCCCCCCAACCTCCACATTACTGCGCCTCATGTCCACATTATATCCCCCCAACCTCCACATTACTGCGCCTCATGTCTACATTATATCCCCAACCTCCACATTACTGCGCCTCATGTCCACATTATATCCCCAACCTCCACATTATATCCCCAACCTCCACATTACTGCGCCTCATGTCCACATTATATCCTCCAACCTCCACATTACTGCGCCTCATGTCTACATTATATCCCCCAACCTCCACATTACTGCGCCTCATGTCCACATTATATCCCAAACCTCCACATTACTGCGCCTCATGTCCACATTATATCCCCCCAACCTCCACATTACTGCGCCTCATGTCCACATTATACCCCCCCAACCTCCACATTACTGCGCCTCATGTCCACATTATACCCCCCCAACCTCCACATTACTGCACCTCATGTCCACACTATACCCCCCCAACCTCCACATTTCTGCGCCTCATGTCCACATTATATCCCCCAACCTCCACATTACTGCGCCTCATGTCCGCATTATATCCCCCCAACCTCCACATTACTGCGCCTCATGTCCGCATTATATCCCCCCAACCTCCACATTACTGCGCCTCATGTCCACATTATATCCCCCAACCTCCACATTACTGCGCCTCATGTCCACATTATATCCCCCAACCTCCACATTACTGCGCCTCGTGTCCACATTATATCCCCCCAACCTCCACATTACTGCGCCTCATGTCCACATTATATCCCCCCAACCTCCACATTACTGCGCCTCATGTCCGCATTATATCCCCCCAACCTCCACATTACTGCACCTCATGTCCGCATTATATCCCCCCAACCTCCACATTACTGCACCTCATGTCCACATTATATCCCCCCAACCTCCACATTACTGCGCCTCATGTCCACATTATATCCCCAACCTCCACATTACTACGCCTCATGTCCACATTATATCCCCCCCAACCTCCACATTACTGCGCCTCATGTCCACATTATATCCCCCCAACCTCCACATTACTGCGCCTCATGTCCACATTATATCCCCAACCTCCACATTACTGCGCCTCATGTCTACATTATATCCCCCACAACCTCCACATTACTGCGCCTCATGTCTACATTATATCCCCCACAACCTCCACATTACTGCGCCTCATGTCCACACTATATCCCCCCAACCTCCACATTACTACGCCTCATGTCCACATTATATCCCCCCCAACCTCCACATTACTGCGCCTCATGTCCACATTATATCCCCCAACCTCCACATTACTGCGCCTCATGTCCACACTATATCCCCCCAACCTCCACATTACTGCGCCACGTGTCCACATTATATCCCCCAACCTCCACATTACTGCGCCTCATGTCCACATTATATCCCCCAACCTCCACATTACTGCGCCTCATGTCCACATTATATCCCCCAACCTCCACATTACTGCGCCTCATGTCCACAGTATAACTCCCAACCTCCACATTACTGCGCCTCATGTCCACATTATATCCCCCAACCTCCACATTACTGCGCCTCATGTCCACATTATATCCCCCCAACCTCCACATTACTGCGCCTCATGTCCACATTATATCCCCAACCTCCACATTACTGCGCCTCATGTCCACATTATATCCCCCCAACCTCCACATTACTGCGCCTCATGTCCACATTATATCCCCAACCTCCACATTATATCCCCAACCTCCACATTACTGCGCCTCGTGTCCACATTATATCCCCCAACCTCCACATTACTGCGCCTCATGTCCACATTATATCCCCCAACCTCCACATTACTGCGCCTCATGTCCACATTATATCCCCCAACCTCCACATTACTGCGCCTCATGTCCACATTATATCCCCCAACCTCCACATTACTGCGCCTCATGTCCACATTATATCCCCCAACCTCCACATTACTGCGCCTCATGTACGCATTATATCCCCCCAACCTCCACATTACTGCGCCTCATGTCCACATTATATCCCCCCAACCTCCACATTACTGCGCCTCATGTCCACATTATATCCTCCAACCTCCACATTACTGCGCCTCATGTCCACATTATATCCCCCCAACCTCCACATTACTGCGCCTCATGTCCACATTATATCCCCCCAACCTCCACATTACTGCGCCTCATGTCCACATTATATCCCCCCAACCTCCACATTACTGCGCCTCATGTCCGCATTATATCCCCCCCAACCTCCACATTACTGCGCCTCGTGTCCACATTATATCCCCACAACCTCCACATTACTGCGCCTCATGTCCACATTATATCCCCAAACCTCCACATTACTGCGCCTCATGTCCACATTATATCCCCCCAACCTCCACATTACTGCGCCTCGTGTCCACATTATATCCCCCAACCTCCACATTACTGCGCCTCGTGTCCACATTATATCCTCCAACTTCCACATTACTGCGCCTCATGTCCACATTATATCCCCCAACCTCCACATTACTGCGCCTCATGTCCACATTATATCCCCCAACCTCCACCTTACTGCGCCTCATGTCCACATTATATCTCCCCAACCTCCACATTACTGCGCCTCATGTCCACATTATATCCCCCCCAACCTCCACATTACTGCGCCTCATGTCCACATTATATCCCCAACCTCCACATTACTGCGCCTCATGTCTACATTATACCCCCCCCCAACCTCCACATTACTGCGCCTCGTGTCCACATTATATCCCCCCAACCTCCACATTACTGCGCCTCATGTCCACATTATATCCCCCCAACCTCCACATTACTGCGCCTCATGTCCACATTATATCCCCCAACCTCCACATTACTGCGCCTCATGTCCACATTATATCCCCCAACCTCCACATTACTGCGCCTCATGTCTACATTATACCCCCCCAACCTCCACATTACTGCGCCTCATGTCTACATTATACCCCCCCCAACCTCCACATTACTGCGCCTCATGTCCACATTATATCCCCCCAACCTCCACATTACTGCGCCTCATGTCCACATTATATCCCCCAACCTCCACATTACTGCGCCTCATGTCCACATTATATCCCCCAACCTCCACATTACTGCGCCTCATGTCCGCATTATATCCCCCCCAACCTCCACATTACTGCGCCTCATGTCCACATTATATCCCCCAACCTCCACATTACTGCGCCTCGTGTCCACATTATATCCCCCCAACCTCCACATTACTGCGCCTCATGTCCACATTATATCCCCCCCAACCTCCACATTACTGCGCCTCATGTCCACATTATATCCCCCCCAACCTCCACATTACTGCGCCTCATGTCCACATTATATCCCCCCAACCTCCACATTACTGCACCTCATGTCCACATTATATCCCCCAACCTCCACATTACTGCGCCTCATGTCCACATTATATCCCCCCCAACCTCCACATTACTGCGCCTCATGTCCACATTATATCCCCCCCAACCTCCACATTACTGCGCCTCATGTCCACATTATATCCCCCCAACCTCCACATTACTGCGCCTCATGTCCACATTATATCCCCCCAACCTCCACATTACTGCGCCTCATGTCCACATTATATCCCCCCCAACCTCCACATTACTGCGCCTCATGTCCACATTATATCCCCCCCAACCTCCACATTACTGCGCCTCATGTCCACATTATATCCCCCCAACCTCCACATTACTGCGCCTCATGTCCACATTATATCCCCAACCTCCACATTACTGCGCCTCATGTCCACATTATATCCCCCCAACCTCCACATTACTGCGCCTCATGTCCACATTATATCCCCCAACCTCCACATTACTGCGCCTCATGTCTACATTATACCCCCCCCAACCTCCACATTACTGCGCCTCATGTCCACATTATATCCCCCAACCTCCACATTACTGCGCCTCATATCCACATTATATCCCCCCAACCTCCACATTACTGCGCCTCATGTCCACATTATATCCCCCCAACCTCCACATTACTGCGCCTCATGTCCACATTATATCCCCAACCTCCACATTACTGCGCCTCATGTCCACATTATATCCCCCCAACCTCCACATTACTGCGCCTCATGTCCACATTATATCCCCCAACCTCCACATTACTGCGCCTCATGTCTACATTATATCCCCAACCTCCACATTACTGCGCCTCATGTCTGCATTATATCCCCCCAACCTCCACATTACTGCGCCTCATGTCCACATTATATCCCCAACCTCCACATTACTGCGCCTCATGTCTACATTATATCCCCAACCTCCACATTACTGCGCCTCATGTCTACATTATATCCCCAACCTCCACATTACTGCGCCTCATGTCCACATTATATCCCCCCAACCTCCACATTACTGCGCCTCATGTCCACATTATATCCCCAACTTCCACATTACTGCGCCTCATGTCCACATTATATCCCCCCATCCTCCACATTACTGCGCCTCGTGTCCACATTATATCCCCAACCTCCACATTACTGCGCCTCATGTCCACATTATATCCCCCCAACCTCCACATTACTGCGCCTCATGTCCACATTATATCCCCCCAACCTCCACATTACTGCACCTCGTGTCCACATTATATCCCCCCAACCTCCACATTACTGCGCCTCATGTCTACATTATATCCCCAACCTCCACATTACTGCGCCTCATGTCCACATTATATCCCCAACCTCCACATTACTGCGCCTCATGTCCACATTATATCCTCCAACCTCCACATTACTGCGCCTCATGTCTACATTATATCCCCCAACCTCCACATTACTGCGCCTCATGTCCACATTATATCCCCAAACCTCCACATTACTGCGCCTCATGTCCACATTATATCCCCCCAACCTCCACATTACTGCGCCTCATGTCCACATTATACCCCCCCAACCTCCACATTACTGCGCCTCATGTCCACATTATACCCCCCCAACCTCCACATTACTGCACCTCATGTCCACACTATACCCCCCCAACCTCCACATTTCTGCGCCTCATGTCCACATTATATCCCCCAACCTCCACATTACTGCGCCTCATGTCCGCATTATATCCCCCCAACCTCCACATTACTGCGCCTCATGTCCGCATTATATCCCCCCAACCTCCACATTACTGCGCCTCATGTCCACATTATATCCCCCAACCTCCACATTACTGCGCCTCATGTCCACATTATATCCCCCCAACCTCCACATTACTGCGCCTCATGTCCACATTATATCCCCCCAACCTCCACATTACTGCGCCTCATGTCCGCATTATATCCCCCCAACCTCCACATTACTGCACCTCATGTCCGCATTATATCCCCCCAACCTCCACATTACTGCACCTCATGTCCACATTATATCCCCCCAACCTCCACATTACTGCGCCTCATGTCCACATTATATCCCCAACCTCCACATTACTACGCCTCATGTCCACATTATATCCCCCCCAACCTCCACATTACTGCGCCTCATGTCCACATTATATCCCCCCAACCTCCACATTACTGCGCCTCATGTCCACATTATATCCCCAACCTCCACATTACTGCGCCTCATGTCCACACTATATCCCCCCAACCTCCACATTACTACGCCTCATGTCCACATTATATCCCCCCCAACCTCCACATTACTGCGCCTCATGTCCACATTATATCCCCCAACCTCCACATTACTGCGCCTCATGTCCACACTATATCCCCCAACCTCCACATTACTGCGCCACGTGTCCACATTATATCCCCCAACCTCCACATTACTGCGCCTCATGTCCACATTATATCCCCCAACCTCCACATTACTGCGCCTCATGTCCACATTATATCCCCAACCTCCACATTACTGCGCCTCATGTCCACAGTATAACTCCCAACCTCCACATTACTGCGCCTCATGTCCACATTATATCCCCCAACCTCCACATTACTGCGCCTCATGTCCACATTATATCCCCCCAACCTCCACATTACTGCGCCTCATGTCCACATTATATCCCCAACCTCCACATTACTGCGCCTCATGTCCACATTATATCCCCCCAACCTCCACATTACTGCGCCTCATGTCCACATTATATCCCCAACCTCCACATTATATCCCCAACCTCCACATTACTGCGCCTCGTGTCCACATTATATCCCCCAACCTCCACATTACTGCGCCTCATGTCCACATTATATCCCCCAACCTCCACATTACTGCGCCTCATGTCCACATTATATCCCCCAACCTCCACATTACTGCGCCTCATGTCCACATTATATCCCCCAACCTCCACATTACTGCGCCTCATGTCCACATTATATCCCCCAACCTCCACATTACTGCGCCTCATGTACGCATTATATCCCCCCAACCTCCACATTACTGCGCCTCATGTCCACATTATATCCCCCCAACCTCCACATTACTGCGCCTCATGTCCACATTATATCCTCCAACCTCCACATTACTGCGCCTCATGTCCACATTATATCCCCCCAACCTCCACATTACTGCGCCTCATGTCCACATTATATCCCCCCAACCTCCACATTACTGCGCCTCATGTCCACATTATATCCCCCCAACCTCCACATTACTGCGCCTCATGTCCGCATTATATCCCCCCCAACCTCCACATTACTGCGCCTCGTGTCCACATTATATCCCCACAACCTCCACATTACTGCGCCTCATGTCCACATTATATCCCCAAACCTCCACATTACTGCGCCTCATGTCCACATTATATCCCCCCAACCTCCACATTACTGCGCCTCGTGTCCACATTATATCCCCCAACCTCCACATTACTGCGCCTCGTGTCCACATTATATCCCCCAACCTCCACATTACTGCGCCTCATGTCCACATTATATCCCCCAACCTCCACCTTACTGCGCCTCATGTCCACATTATATCCCCCCAACCTCCACATTACTGCGCCTCATGTCCACATTATATCCCCCCAACCTCCACATTACTGCGCCTCATGTCCACATTATATCCCCAACCTCCACATTACTGCGCCTCATGTCTACATTATACCCCCCCCCAACCTCCACATTACTGCGCCTCATGTCCACATTATATCCCCCAACCTCCACATTACTGCGCCTCATGTCTACATTATATCCCCAACCTCCACATTACTGCGCCTCATGTCCACATTATATCCCCCCAACCTCCACATTACTGCGCCTCATGTCCACATTATATCCCCCCAACCTCCACATTACTGCGCCTCATGTCCACATTATATCCCCCAACCTCCACCTTACTGCGCCTCATGTCCACATTATATCCCCCCAACCTCCACATTACTGCGCCTCATGTCCACATTATATCCCCCCAACCTCCACATTACTGCGCCTCATGTCCACATTATATCCCCCAACCTCCACATTACTGCGCCTCATGTCCACATTATATCCCCCCAACCTCCACATTACTGCGCCTCATGTCCACATTATATCCCCCCAACCTCCACATTACTGCGCCTCATGTCCACATTATATCCCCCCAACCTCCACATTACTGCGCCTCATGTCCACATTATATCCCCCCAACCTCCACATTACTGCGCCTCATGTCCACATTATATCCCCCCAACCTCCACATTACTGCGCCTCATGTCCACATTATATCCCCCCAACCTCCACATTACTGCGCCTCATGTCCACATTATATCCCCCAACCTCCACATTACTGCGCCTCATGTCCACATTATACCCCCCCCAACCTCCACATTACTGCGCCTCATGTCCACATTATATCCCCCCAACCTCCACATTACTGCGCCTCATGTCCACACTATATCCCCCAACCTCCACATTACTGCGCCTCATGTCTACATTATATCCCCAACCTCCACATTACTGCGCCTCATGTCCACATTATATCCCCCAACCTCCACATTACTGCGCCTCATGTCCACATTATATCCCCCCCAACCTCCACATTACTGCGCCTCATGTCCGCATTATATCCCCCCAACCTCCACATTACTGCGCCTCGTGTCCGCATTATATCCCCCCAACCTCCACATTACTGCGCCTCGTGTCCGCATTATATCCCCCCAACCTCCACATTACTGCACCTCGTGTCCGCATTATATCCCCCCAACCTCCACATTACTGCGCCTCGTGTCTGCATTATATCCCCCCAACCTCCACATTACTGCGCCTCATGTCTGCATTATATCCCCCCAACCTCTACATTACTGCGCCTCATGTCCACATTATATCCCCCCAACCTCCACATTACTGCGCCTCATGTCCACATTATATCCCCCAACCTCCACATTACTGCGCCTCATGTCCACATTATATCCCCCCAACCTCCACATTACTGCGCCTCATGTCCACATTATATCCCCCCAACCTCCACATTACTGCGCCTCATGTCCACATTATATCCCCCCAACCTCCACATTACTGCGCCTCATGTCCACATTATATCCCCCCAACCTCCACATTACTGCGCCTCATGTCCACATTATATCCCCCCAACCTCCACATTACTGCGCCTCATGTCCACATTATATCCCCCAACCTCCACATTACTGCGCCTCATGTCCACATTATATCCCCCAACCTCCACATTACTGCGCCTCATGTCCACATTATATCCCCCCAACCTCCACATTACTGCGCCTCGTGTCCACATTATAACCCCCAACCTCCACATTACTGCGCCTCATGTCCACATTATATCCCCCCAACCTCCACATTACTGCGCCTCATGTCCACATTATATCCCCCCAACCTCCACATTACTGCGCCTCATGTCCACATTATATCCCCCAACCTCCACATTACTGCTCCTCATGTCCACATTATATCCCCCCAACCTCCACATTACTGCGCCTCATGTCCACATTATATCCCCCAACCTCCACATTACTGCGCCTCATGTCCACATTATATCCCCCCAACCTCCACATTACTGCGCCTCATGTCCACATTATATCCCCCAACCTCCACATTACTGCGCCTCATGTCCACATTATATCCCCAACCTCCACATTACTGCGCCTCATGTCCACATTATATCCCTCAACCTCCACATTACTGCGCCTCATGTCCACATTATATCCCCCAACCTCCACATTACTGCGCCTCATGTCCACATTATATCCCCAACCTCCACATTACTGCGCCTCATGTCCAAATTATATCCCCCAACCTCCACATTACTGCGCCTCATGTCCACATTATATCCCCAACCTCCACATTACTGCGCCTCATGTCCACATTATATCCCCAACCTCCACATTACTGCGCCTCATGTCTACATTATATCCCCAACCTCCACATTACTGCGCCTCATGTCTGCATTATATCCCCCCAACCTCCACATTACTGCGCCTCATGTCCACATTATATCCCCCCAACCTCCACATTACTGCGCCTCATGTCCACATTATATCCCCCAACCTCCACATTACTGCGCCTCATGTCCACATTATATCCCCCAACCTCCACATTACTGCGCCTCATGTCTACATTATATCCCCAACCTCCACATTACTGCGCCTCATGTCTGCATTATATCCCCCCAACCTCCACATTACTGCGCCTCATGTCTACATTATATCCCCAACCTCCACATTACTGCGCCTCATGTCCACATTATATCCCCCCAACCTCCACATTACTGCGCCTCATGTCCACATTATATCCCCCCAACCTCCACATTACTGCGCCTCATGTCCACATTATATCCCCAACCTCCACATTACTGCGCCTCATGTCCACATTATATCCCCCCATCCTCCACATTACTGCGCCTCGTGTCCACATTATATCCCCAACCTCCACATTACTGCGCCTCATGTCCACATTATATCCCCCCAACCTCCACATTACTGCGCCTCATGTCCACATTATATCCCCCCAACCTCCACATTACTGCGCCTCATGTCTACATTATATCCCCAACCTCCACATTACTGCGCCTCATGTCCACATTATATCCCCAACCTCCACATTATATCCCCAACCTCCACATTACTGCGCCTCATGTCCACATTATATCCTCCAACCTCCACATTACTGCGCCTCATGTCTACATTATATCCCCCAACCTCCACATTACTGCGCCTCATGTCCACATTATATCCCCAAACCTCCACATTACTGCGCCTCATGTCCACATTATATCCCCCCAACCTCCACATTACTGCGCCTCATGTCCACATTATACCCCCCCAACCTCCACATTACTGCGCCTCATGTCCACATTATACCCCCCCAACCTCCACATTACTGCACCTCATGTCCACACTATACCCCCCCAACCTCCACATTTCTGCGCCTCATGTCCACATTATATCCCCCAACCTCCACATTACTGCGCCTCATGTCCGCATTATATCCCCCCAACCTCCACATTACTGCGCCTCATGTCCGCATTATATCCCCCCAACCTCCACATTACTGCGCCTCATGTCCACATTATATCCCCCAACCTCCACATTACTGCGCCTCATGTCCACATTATATCCCCCAACCTCCACATTACTGCGCCTCGTGTCCACATTATATCCCCCCAACCTCCACATTACTGCGCCTCATGTCCACATTATATCCCCCCAACCTCCACATTACTGCGCCTCATGTCCGCATTATATCCCCCCAACCTCCACATTACTGCACCTCATGTCCGCATTATATCCCCCCAACCTCCACATTACTGCACCTCATGTCCACATTATATCCCCCCAACCTCCACATTACTGCGCCTCATGTCCACATTATATCCCCAACCTCCACATTACTACGCCTCATGTCCACATTATATCCCCCCCAACCTCCACATTACTGCGCCTCATGTCCACATTATATCCCCCCAACCTCCACATTACTGCGCCTCATGTCCACATTATATCCCCAACCTCCACATTACTGCGCCTCATGTCCACACTATATCCCCCCAACCTCCACATTACTACGCCTCATGTCCACATTATATCCCCCCCAACCTCCACATTACTGCGCCTCATGTCCACATTATATCCCCCAACCTCCACATTACTGCGCCTCATGTCCACACTATATCCCCCAACCTCCACATTACTGCGCCACGTGTCCACATTATATCCCCCAACCTCCACATTACTGCGCCTCATGTCCACATTATATCCCCCAACCTCCACATTACTGCGCCTCATGTCCACATTATATCCCCAACCTCCACATTACTGCGCCTCATGTCCACAGTATAACTCCCAACCTCCACATTACTGCGCCTCATGTCCACATTATATCCCCCAACCTCCACATTACTGCGCCTCATGTCCACATTATATCCCCCCAACCTCCACATTACTGCGCCTCATGTCCACATTATATCCCCAACCTCCACATTACTGCGCCTCATGTCCACATTATATCCCCCCAACCTCCACATTACTGCGCCTCATGTCCACATTATATCCCCAACCTCCACATTATATCCCCAACCTCCACATTACTGCGCCTCGTGTCCACATTATATCCCCCAACCTCCACATTACTGCGCCTCATGTCCACATTATATCCCCCAACCTCCACATTACTGCGCCTCATGTCCACATTATATCCCCCAACCTCCACATTACTGCGCCTCATGTCCACATTATATCCCCCAACCTCCACATTACTGCGCCTCATGTCCACATTATATCCCCCAACCTCCACATTACTGCGCCTCATGTACGCATTATATCCCCCCAACCTCCACATTACTGCGCCTCATGTCCACATTATATCCCCCCAACCTCCACATTACTGCGCCTCATGTCCACATTATATCCTCCAACCTCCACATTACTGCGCCTCATGTCCACATTATATCCCCCCAACCTCCACATTACTGCGCCTCATGTCCACATTATATCCCCCCAACCTCCACATTACTGCGCCTCATGTCCACATTATATCCCCCCAACCTCCACATTACTGCGCCTCATGTCCGCATTATATCCCCCCCAACCTCCACATTACTGCGCCTCGTGTCCACATTATATCCCCACAACCTCCACATTACTGCGCCTCATGTCCACATTATATCCCCAAACCTCCACATTACTGCGCCTCATGTCCACATTATATCCCCCCAACCTCCACATTACTGCGCCTCGTGTCCACATTATATCCCCCAACCTCCACATTACTGCGCCTCGTGTCCACATTATATCCTCCAACTTCCACATTACTGCGCCTCATGTCCACATTATATCCCCCAACCTCCACATTACTGCGCCTCATGTCCACATTATATCCCCCAACCTCCACCTTACTGCGCCTCATGTCCACATTATATCCCCCCAACCTCCACATTACTGCGCCTCATGTCCACATTATATCCCCCCAACCTCCACATTACTGCGCCTCATGTCCACATTATATCCCCAACCTCCACATTACTGCGCCTCATGTCTACATTATACCCCCCCCCAACCTCCACATTACTGCGCCTCATGTCCACATTATATCCCCCAACCTCCACATTACTGCGCCTCATGTCTACATTATATCCCCAACCTCCACATTACTGCGCCTCATGTCCACATTATATCCCCCCAACCTCCACATTACTGCGCCTCATGTCCACATTATATCCCCCCAACCTCCACATTACTGCGCCTCATGTCCACATTATATCCCCCAACCTCCACCTTACTGCGCCTCATGTCCACATTATATCCCCCCAACCTCCACATTACTGCGCCTCATGTCCACATTATATCCCCCCAACCTCCACATTACTGCGCCTCATGTCCACATTATACCCCCCCAACCTCCACATTACTGCGCCTCATGTCCACATTATACCCCCCCAACCTCCACATTACTGCACCTCATGTCCACATTATATCCCCCCAACCTCCACATTACTGCGCCTCATGTCCACATTATATCCCCCAACCTCCACATTACTGCGCCTCATGTCCACATTATACCCCCCCCAACCTCCACATTACTGCGCCTCATGTCCACATTATATCCCCCCAACCTCCACATTACTGCGCCTCATGTCCACACTATATCCCCCAACCTCCACATTACTGCGCCTCATGTCTACATTATATCCCCAACCTCCACATTACTGCGCCTCATGTCCACATTATATCCCCCAACCTCCACATTACTGCGCCTCATGTCCACATTATATCCCCCCCAACCTCCACATTACTGCGCCTCATGTCCGCATTATATCCCCCCAACCTCCACATTACTGCGCCTCATGTCCGCATTATATCCCCCCAACCTCCACATTACTGCGCCTCATGTCCACATTATATCCCTCAACCTCCACATTACTGCGCCTCATGTCCACATTATATCCCCCAACCTCCACATTACTGCGCCTCATGTCCACATTATATCCCCCAACCTCCACATTACTGCGCCTCATGTCCAAATTATATCCCCCAACCTCCACATTACTGCGCCTCATGTCCACATTATATCCCCAACCTCCACATTACTGCGCCTCATGTCCACATTATATCCCCCCAACCTCCACATTACTGCGCCTCATGTCCACATTATATCCCCCCAACCTCCACATTACTGCGCCTCATGTCCACATTATATCCCCCCAACCTCCACATTACTGCGCCTCATGTCCACATTATATCCCCCCAACCTCCACATTACTGCGCCTCATGTCCACATTATATCCCCCCCAACCTCCACATTACTGCGCCTCATGTCTACATTATATCCCCCCAACCTCCACATTACTGCGCCTCGTGTCCACATTATATCCCCCACAACCTCCACATTACTGCGCCTCGTGTCCACATTATATCCCCAACCTCCACATTACTGCGCCTCATGTCCACATTATACCCCCCCAACCTCCACATTACTGCGCCTCATGTCCACATTATATCCCCCCAACCTCCACATTACTGCGCCTCATGTCCACATTATATCCCCCAACCTCCACATTACTGCGCCTCATGTCTACATTATATCCCCCACAACCTCCACATTACTGCGCCTCATGTCCACATTATATCCCCCAACCTCCACATTACTGCGCCTCATGTCCACATTATATCCCCCAACCTCCACATTACTGCGCCTCATGTCCACATTATATCCCCCAACCTCCACATTACTGCGCCTCATGTCCACATTATATCCCCCCAACCTCCACATTACTGCACCTCATGTCTACATTATATCCCCCACAACCTCCACATTACTGCGCCTCATGTCCACATTATATCCCCCAACCTCCACATTACTGCGCCTCATGTCCGCATTATATCCCTCCAACCTCCACATTACTGCGCCTCATGTCCGCATTATATCCCCCCAACCTCCACATTACTGCGCCTCATGTCCGCATTATATCCCCCCAACCTCCACATTACTGCGCCTCATGTCCGCATTATATCCCCCCAACCTCCACATTACTGCGCCTCATGTCCTCATTATATCCCCCAACCTCCACATTACTGCGCCTCATGTCCACATTATATCCCCCCAACCTCCACATTACTGCGCCTCATGTCCGCATTATATCCCCCCAACCTCCACATTACTGCGCCTCGTGTCCACATTATATCCCCAACCTCCACATTACTGCGCCTCATGTCCACATTATATCCCCCCAACCTCCACATTACTGCGCCTCATGTCCACATTATATCCCCCCAACCTCCACATTACTGCGCCTCATGTCCGCATTATATCCCCCCAACCTCCACATTACTGCGCCTCATGTCCACATTATATCCCCCCAACCTCCACATTACTGCGCCTCGTGTCCACATTATATCCCCCAACCTCCACATTACTGCGCCTCATGTCCGCATTATATCCCCCAACCTCCACATTACTGCGCCTCATGTCCGCATTATATCCCCCCAACCTCCACATTACTGTGCCTCGTGTCCACAGTATAACCCCCAACCTCCACATTACTGCGCCTCATGTCCACATTATATCCCCCCAACCTCCACATTACTGCGCCTCGTGTCCACATTATATCCCCCAACCTCCACATTACTGCGCCTCATGTCCGCATTATATCCCCCCAACCTCCACATTACTGCGCCTCATGTCCACATTATATCCCCCCAACCTCCACATTACTGCGCCTCATGTCCACATTATATCCCCAACCTCCACATTACTGCGCCTCATGTCCACATTATATCCCCCCAACCTCCACATTACTGCGCCTCATGTCCACATTATATCCCCCCAACCTCCACATTACTGCGCCTCATGTCCACATTATATCCCCCCAACCTCCACATTACTGCGCCTCATGTCCACATTATATCCCCCAACCTCCACATTACTGCGCCTCATGTCCACATTATATCCCCCCAACCTCCACATTACTGCGCCTCATGTCCACATTATATCCCCCAACCTCCACATTACTGCGCCTCATGTCCACATTATATCCCCCCAACCTCCACATTACTGCGCCTCATGTCCACATTATATCCCCCAACCTCCACATTACTGCGCCTCATGTCCACATTATATCCCCCAACCTCCACATTACTGCGCCTCGTGTCCACATTATATCCCCCAACCTCCACATTACTGCGCCTCGTGTCCGCATTATATCCCCCCAACCTCCACATTACTGCGCCTCGTGTCCGCATTATATCCTCCAACCTCCACATTACTGCGCCTCGTGTCCACATTATATCCCCCCAACCTCCACATTACTGCGCCTCGTGTCCACATTATATCCCCAACCTCCACATTACTGCGCCTCATGTCCACATTATATCCCCCAACCTCCACATTACTGCGCCTCGTGTCCACATTATATCCCCCAACCTCCACATTACTGCGCCTCGTGTCCACATTATATCCCCCAACCTCCACATTACTGCGCCTCGTGTCCACATTATATCCCCCAACCTCCACATTACTGCGCCTCGTGTCCACATTATATCCCCCAACCTCCACATTACTGCGCCTCATGTCCACATTATATCCCCCCAACCTCCACATTATATCCCCAACCTCCACATTACTGCGCCTCGTGTCCACATTATATCCCCCCAACCTCCACATTATATCCCCAACCTCCACATTACTGCGCCTCGTGTCCACATTATATCCCCCAACCTCCACATTACTGCGCCTCGTGTCCACATTATATCCCCCAACCTCCACATTACTGCGCCTCATGTCCACATTATATCCCCCCAACCTCCACATTACTGCGCCTCATGTCCACATTATATCCCCCAACCTCCACATTACTGCGCCTCATGTCCACATTATATCCCCCAACCTCCACATTACTGCGCCTCATGTCCACACTATATCCCCCCAACCTCCACATTACTGCGCCTCATGTCCACATTATATCCCCCCAACCTCCACATTACTGTGCCTCATGTCCACATTATATCCCCCCAACCTCCACATTATATCCCCCAACCTCCACATTACTGCGCCTCATGTCTACATTATATCCCCCACAACCTCCACATTACTGCGCCTCATGTCCACATTATATCCCCCAACCTCCACATTACTGCGCCTCATGTCCACATTATATCCCCCAACCTCCACATTACTGCGCCTCATGTCCACATTATATCCCCCAACCTCCACATTACTGCGCCTCATGTCTACATTATATCCCCCCAACCTCCACATTACTGCGCCTCATGTCCACATTATATCCCCCCAACCTCCACATTACTGCACCTCATGTCTACATTATATCCCCCACAACCTCCACATTACTGCGCCTCATGTCCACATTATATCCCCAACCTCCACATTACTGCGCCTCGTGTCCACATTATATCCCCCAACCTCCACATTACTGCGCCTCGTGTCCACATTATATCCCCCAACCTCCACATTATATCCCCAACCTCCACATTACTGCGCCTCATGTCCACATTATATCCCCCCAACCTCCACATTACTGCGCCTCATGTCCACATTATATCCCCCAACCTCCACATTACTGCGCCTCATGTCCACATTATATCCCCAACCTCCACATTACTGCGCCTCATGTCCACATTATATCCCCCCAACCTCCACATTACTGCGCCTCATGTCCACATTATATCCCCCCAACCTCCACATTACTGCGCCTCATGTCCACATTATATCCCCCCAACCTCCACATTATATCCCCCAACCTCCACATTACTGCGCCTCATGTCTACATTATATCCCCCACAACCTCCACATTACTGCGCCTCATGTCCACATTATATCCCCCAACCTCCACATTACTGCGCCTCATGTCCACATTATATCCCCCAACCTCCACATTACTGCGCCTCATGTCCACATTATATCCCCCAACCTCCACATTACTGCGCCTCATGTCTACATTATATCCCCCCAACCTCCACATTACTGCGCCTCATGTCCACATTATATCCCCCCAACCTCCACATTACTGCACCTCATGTCTACATTATATCCCCCACAACCTCCACATTACTGCGCCTCATGTCCACATTATATCCCCAACCTCCACATTACTGCGCCTCATGTCCGCATTATATCCCCCCAACCTCCACATTACTGCGCCTCATGTCCACATTATATCCCCCAACCTCCACATTACTGCGCCTCATGTCCGCATTATATCCCCCAACCTCCACATTACTGCGCCTCATGTCCACATTATATCCCCCCAACCTCCACATTACTGCGCCTCATGTCCGCATTATATCCCCCCAACCTCCACATTACTGCGCCTCATGTCCACATTATATCCCCCCAACCTCCACATTACTGCGCCTCATGTCCGCATTATATCCCCCCAACCTCCACATTACTGCGCCTCATGTCCGCATTATATCCCCCCAACCTCCACATTACTGCGCCTCATGTCCACATTATATCCCCCAACCTCCACATTACTGCGCCTCATGTCCACATTATATCCCCCCAACCTCCACATTACTGCGCCTCATGTCCGCATTATATCCCCCCAACCTCCACATTACTGCACCTCATGTCTGCATTATATCCCCCCAACCTCCACATTACTGCGCCTCGTGTCCACATTATATCCCCAACCTCCACATTACTGCACCTCATGTCCACATTATATCCCCCCAACCTCCACATTACTGCGCCTCATGTCCACATTATATCCCCCCCAACCTCCACATTACTGCTCCTCATGTCCGCATTATATCCCCCAACCTCCACATTACTGCGCCTCATGTCCGCATTATATCCCCCCAACCTCCACATTACTGTGCCTCGTGTCCACAGTATAACCCCCAACCTCCACATTACTGCGCCTCGTGTCCACATTACTGCGCCTCATGTCCACATTATATCCCCCCAACCTCCACATTACTGCGCCTCGTGTCCACATTATATCCCCCAACCTCCACATTACTGCGCCTCATGTCCGCATTATATCCCCCCAACCTCCACATTACTGCGCCTCATGTCCACACTATATCCCCCCAACCTCCACATTACTGCGCCTCGTGTCCACATTATATCCCCCAACCTCCACATTACTGCGCCTCATGTCCACATTATATCCCCCCAACCTCCACATTACTGTGCCTCGTGTCCACAGTATAACCCCCAACCTCCACATTACTGCGCCTCGTGTCCACATTACTGCGCCTCATGTCCGCATTATATCCCCCCAACCTCCACATTACTGCGCCTCATGTCCACATTATATCCCCCCAACCTCCACATTACTGCGCCTCATGTCTACATTATATCCCCCAACCTCCACATTACTGCGCCTCATGTCCACATTATATCCCCCCCAACCTCCACATTACTGCGCCTCATGTCCACATTATATCCCCCCCAACCTCCACATTACTGCGCCTCATGTCCACATTATATCCCCAACCTCCACATTACTGCGCCTCATGTCCACATTATATCCCCCCAACCTCCACATTACTGCGCCTCATGTCCACATTATATCCCCCAACCTCCACATTACTGCGCCTCATGTCCACATTATATCCCTCAACCTCCACATTACTGCGCCTCATGTCCACATTATATCCCCCCAACCTCCACATTACTGCGCCTCATGTCCACATTATATCCCCCAACCTCCACATTACTGCGCCTCGTGTCCACATTATATCCCCCCAACCTCCACATTACTGCGCCTCATGTCCACATTATATCCCCAACCTCCACATTATATCCCCACCTCCACATTACTGCGCCTCATGTCCACATTATATCCCCCCCAACCTCCACATTACTGCGCCTCATGTCTACATTATATCCCCCAACCTCCACATTACTGCGCCTCATGTCTACATTATATCCCCCTAACCTCCACATTACTGCGCCTCATGTCCACATTATATCCCCCAACCTCCACATTACTGCGCCTCATGTCCACATTATATCCCCCCCAACCTCCACATTACTGCGCCTCATGTCCGCATTATATCCCCCCCAACCTCCACATTACTGCACCTCATGTCTACATTATATCCCCAACCTCCACATTACTGCGCCTCATGTCCACATTATATCCCCCCAACCTCCACATTACTGCGCCTCATGTCCACATTATATCCCCCAACCTCCACATTACTGCGCCTCATGTCCACATTATATCCCCCAACCTCCACATTACTGCGCCTCATGTCCACATTATATCCCCCCAACCTCCACATTACTGCGCCTCATGTCCACATTATATCCCCCCAACCTCCACATTACTGCGCCTCATGTCCACATTATATCCCCCCAACCTCCACATTACTGCGCCTCATGTCCACATTATACCCCCCAACCTCCACATTACTGCGCCTCATGTCCACATTATATCCCCCCAACCTCCACATTACTGCGCCTCATGTCCACATTATATCCCCAAACCTCCACATTACTGCGCCTCATGTCCACATTATATCCTCCAACCTCCACATTACTGCGCCTCATGTCCACATTATATCCCCCCAACCTTCACCTTACTGCGCCTCATGTCCACATTATATCCCCCCAACCTCCACATTACTGCGCCTCATGTCCACATTATATCCCCCCAACCTCCACATTACTGCGCCTCATGTCCACATTATATCCCCCCAACCTCCACATTACTGCGCCTCATGTCCACATTATATCCCCCCAACCTCCACATTACTGCGCCTCATGTCCACATTATATCCCCAACCTCCACATTATATCCCCAACCTCTACATTACTGTGCCTCGTGTCCACATTATATCCCCCCAACCTCCACATTACTGCGCCTCATGTCCACATTATATCCCCAAACCTCCACATTACTGCGCCTCATGTCCACATTATATCCCCCCAACCTCCACATTAGTGCGCCTCATGTCCACATTATACCCCCCCAACCTCCACATTACTGTGCCTCATGTCCGCATTATATCCCCCCAACCTCCACATTACTGCGCCTCATGTCCGCATTATATCCCCCCAACCTCCACATTACTGCGCCTCATGTCCACATTATATCCCCCCAACCTCCACATTACTGCGCCTCATGTCCACATTATATCCCCCCAACCTCCACATTACTGCGCCTCATGTCCACATTATATCCCCAACCTCCACATTACTGCGCCTCATGTCCACATTATATCCCCCCAACCTCCACATTACTGCGCCTCATGTCCACATTATATCCCCAACCTCCACATTACTGCGCCTCATGTCCACATTATATCCCCCCAACCTCCACATTACTGCGCCTCATGTCCACATTATATCCCCAAACCTCCACATTACTGCGCCTCATGTCCACATTATATCCTCCAACCTCCACATTACTGCGCCTCATGTCCACATTATATCCCCCCAACCTTCACCTTACTGCGCCTCATGTCCACATTATATCCCCCCAACCTCCACATTACTGCGCCTCATGTCCACATTATATCCCCCCAACCTCCACATTACTGCGCCTCATGTCCACATTATATCCCCCCAACCTCCACATTACTGCGCCTCATGTCCACATTATATCCCCCCAACCTCCACATTACTGCGCCTCATGTCCACATTATATCCCCAACCTCCACATTATATCCCCAACCTCTACATTACTGTGCCTCGTGTCCACATTATATCCCCCCAACCTCCACATTACTGCGCCTCATGTCCACATTATATCCCCAAACCTCCACATTACTGTGCCTCATGTCCACATTATACCCCCCCAACCTCCACATTACTGCGCCTCATGTCCGCATTATATCCCCCCAACCTCCACATTACTGCGCCTCATGTCCGCATTATATCCCCCCAACCTCCACATTACTGCGCCTCATGTCCGCATTATATCCCCCCAACCTCCACATTACTGCACCTCATGTCTGCATTATATCCCCCCAACCTCCACATTACTGCGCCTCATGTCCACATTATATCCCCCCCAACCTCCACATTACTGCACCTCATGTCTGCATTATATCCCCCCAACCTCCACATTACTGCGCCTCATGTCCACACTATATCCCCCCAACCTCCACATTACTGCGCCTCGTGTCCACATTATATCCCCAACCTCCACATTACTGCGCAATTTTACCTCGGTGATCCCGAACAGCATCCCTGAGCTAACCGGTTTACTTCAGACTTTTAGATGCCGTGATCAACTTTGATCGCGGCATCTTAAAGGTTAATGTCAGACATCACCGCAATCGGTTCGGCTTTAGCCACAGGTCCCGGCTATGACGCACGCTCAGCTGCTGGGTGCGCTGCATAGTTCAGCACCTCCATGATCATTGCTGGCGGGGTCCCGCCGGCGAGTATGGGATTGGGTATCGGGGACATTTGCACGAGTGCAAGTACTTGTTCAAATGTCCAGTATCGGTCCCGATAGCGGTATCGGGACATCCCTAGTTTTCAAGGAGGATAATGAAGCACTGTGCACACGGCAGAAACATCTGCAGCAGAAGCCCTGATTTTGGACTCTGCCAAGACTTGACATCTTTAGGCAGAATCTGCTTGTAAACGCACTGCCGTCTATGTTCCGGGTGGACATAGCACAAAATTTCCAGTGTGAACATAACTTTACCACAGAATCCATATCTACAGCAAGGATAGAAGTTCTGGTTAGGAGCAGAATCTCTAGTGTTATAAAAGCTTCTGTGGACAGATGAGGCATCCAAACTGCAGCATTTCTGTATGTAATTGATGACAATGTATGGGCTGTCACTGCTGATATTGGGCCCCTGAAAGCCCCCACTATGGTGCACATATATTTCTCATTCTCTCCATATCAGAGGTCCAGAGCAGGGATGGTTTCCCAGTACACAAAAAAGTTATAGGGGTCAGAAGATGACAATTTTTAACGTATAAATTTTCCTGCATGTAGTTATGATTTTTTTCAGAAGTGCGACAAAATCAAACCTATATAAGTAGGGGATCATTTTAATCGTATGGACCTACAGGATAAAGAGGTGTCATTTTTTCCGAAATATGCACTGCGTAGAAACGGAAGCCCCCAAAATTTACAAAATGGCGTTTTTTCCTTCGATTTTGTCGCACAATGATTTTTTTTTTCCGTTTCGCCGTGGATTTTTGGGTAAAATGACTGATGTCCCTGTAAAGTAGAATTGGGGATGCAAAAAATAAGCATCATATGGATTTTTAGGTGGAAAATTGAAAGGGTTATGATTTTTAAAAGGTAAGGAGGAAAAACAACGAAAGTGCAAAAACGGAAAAACCCTGAGTCCTTAAGGGGTTAAACACCACAATGTAACTCCAAGTCAGAGACACTTGTGTGAGATCCCACTGTCCACTCAGGAAGAACACTGATTGACAATCAATTTCACATGGAACAGACAACAGGTGGAAATTATAGGCAATTAGCAAGACATCCCCAATAAAGGAGTGGTTCTGCAGGTGGTGACCACACACCACTTCTCAGTTCCTATGCTTCCTGGCTGATGTTTTGGTCACTTTTGAATGCTGGCGGTGCTTTCACTCTAGTGGTAGCATGAGACAGAGTCTACAACCCACACAAGAGGCTCAGCTAGTGCAGCTCATCCAGGATGGCACATCAATGCGAGCTGTGGCAAGAAGGTTTTCTGTGTCTCTCAGCATAGTGTCCAGAGCATGGAGGCGCTACCAGGAGACAGGCCAGTACATCAGGAGACGTGGAGGAGGCCATAGGAGGGCAACAACCCAGCAGGACCGCTACCTCTGCCTTTGTGCGAGGAGGAGCAGGAGGAGCACTGCCAGAGCCCTGCAAAATGACCTCCAGCAGGACACAAATGTGCAGGTGTCCACTCAAACGGTCAGAAACAGACTCCATGAGGGTGGTATGAGGGCCCGACGTCCACAGGTGGGGGTTGTGCTTACAGCCCAACACCGTGCAGGACATTTGCCAGAGAACACCAAGATTGGCAAATTCACCACTGGCGCCCTGTGCTCTTCACAGATGAAAGCAGGTTCACACTGAGCACGTGTGACAGAGTCTGGAGACGCCGCGGAGAACGTTCTGCTGCCTGCAACATCCTCCAGCATGACCAGTTTGGTGGTGGGTCAGTAATGGTGTGGGGTGGCATTTCTTTGGGGGCCGCACAGCCCTCCATGTGCTTGCCAGAGGTAGCCTGACTGCCATTAGGTACCGAGACCCTCAGACCCCTTGTGAGACCATATGCTGGTGCGGTTGGGTTCCTCCTAATACAAGACAATGCTAGACCTCATGTGGCTGGAGTGTGTCAGCAGTTCCTACAAGAGGAAGGCATTGATGCTATGGACTGGCCGCCCGTTCCCCTGAATCTGATTGAGCACATCTGGGACGTCTCGCTCCATCCACCACAGACTGTCCAGGAGTTGGCGGATGCTTTAGTCCAGGTCTGGGAGGACATCCCTCAGGAGACCATCCTCCACCTCATCAGGAGCATGCCCAGGCGGGGAGGTCATACGGGCACGTGGCGGCCACACACACTACTGAGCCTCATTGGGACTTGTATTAAGGACATTACATAAAGTGGGATCAGCCTGTAGTGGGGTTTTCCACTGTGATTTTGAGTGACTCCATATCCAGACCTCCAGGGGTTGATACATTTCGTTCCCATTGATAATTTTTGGTGATTTTTATTGTCAGCGCTTTCAGCTATGTAAAGAGGAAAGGATTTCATACGATTAGTTCATTCAGATCTAGGATGTGTTATCTTAGGGTTCCCTTTATTTAAGCAGTGTATGTATGAATCAGTCTTTACCTCACTTGCACTTTGCCTATGATAGAAGTTTAGATGAAGTTGCCGGATCTTATACATCACTTATTGTACCTCCACTTAACCGTCCTGCTGGAGCAGCTTTCCTGGATGACCACATATGGTACAGTATTTTATGTATAAATTTCTCAAAATCTTACTTTTTTTTTATTCATATACACATTATTCCTTGTCTATTTAGGTTTTCTTGCATATGATTGTTACCTCTTCAGGGATTTTTGGTATATAAATGGTTGTGATAAAAACATAGAATGTGTCGGCAGATAAGAACCATTTGGCCCATCTAGTCTGCCCAATAATCTGAATCCTATCAATAGGCACCGGTCTCGTCCTAAATGAAGGATAGCCTTATACCTATATCTATCTTATATGAAGGATAGCCTTATCCCTATCTCTATCTTATATGAAGGATAGCCTTATACCTATCTCTATCTTATATGAAGGATAGCCTTATCCCTATCTCTATCTTATATGAAGGATAGCCTTATACCTATCCCTATCTTATATGAAGGATAGCCTTATCCCTATCTCTATCTTATATGAAGGATAGCCTTATACCTATCTCTATCGTATATGAGGGATAGCCTTATACCTATCTCTATCTTATATAGAAGGATAGCCTTATACCTATCTCTATCTTATATGAAGGATAGCCTTATACCTATCTCTATCTTATATGAAGGATAGCCTTATCCCTATCTTATATGAAGCATAGCCTTATACCTATCTTTTATAAAAAGGATAGCCTTATACCTACCCCATGCTTAAATTCCTCACTGTAGTTGCAGCTATCACTTCTGCAGGAAGGCTATTCCATGTATCCACTACTCCCTCAGTAAAGTAAATACTTCCTAATATTACTGCAGACACCTCTATATGTCAGTCCTCTTGTACACGTTTTTTCTCCTATATAAATCTCTTCTCATTTCCGGTGTTGATTACCTATATGTATTTAACCCTTGAGGACACAGCTAACTTTCATTTTTCACTTTAAGAGCCATAACTCTTTCAACTTTCCATCTATAAGGCCATATTCCATTCAGAACATAATCTGGTCCGGCATCAGCATCACCTTTATCCCAGCTAAAGCACAGACAGGGACAAAGTCCAGAAAGGGAGAGTGAGACTAACATCTCTGTGCTCACTCCTGTCCTATCAGACTGCAGTATGAGATGAGGAGGGGGTTACAGAGCAACCGGCATTGATTTAAAGAATCATCACAGAAGACTCATGGAGGAGTAATGGGGAGTGAGGACACGCCCCCTCCAAAGCCCTGGATGACAAACCAAGTGAGCAACAGATAGAAGGTATTTGTGAAAGAAACATAGGTGCTAGACAAAAACTATATGAACATAATCAGGATAAGGGTAACATTTTGTTTTTTTGAGGAATATACCAGGTACTGTTTAAATAATCAGTAAACTACTCATCTAAAGGCGGAAATCGTATTGATGAACATCTTGTCGATTTTCCTTGTCAGTATTGTGGTAAGTATCCCCGCTTCTTACACACAAGGCCACACCTCACACAATGCAGCTATAAGCTCTGTCATTTACCCGTGCGGCCATTTTCAGTCAGGCGCTTACAGGAACCTCCACGCAATGTAGTGAGATTGCACTTTTTTTTTGGGGGGGGGGGGGGGGTGGGGTATCATGCTAAACACATAGAAGGCTCCCATACTCAGCAGTGTGAAATAGATGGATTTTATTCTACCAGCTTTAATTACAGTGCTCATTTGTCAAAATGAAAACGAGTTTACAAAACATTATCGAATACGATTCGTTTACTGAAAGCGATAAAAGGTTCCACATCACTAGATGAACCAGACGGCGCCGTACGCTCAGAGATCCAACAGCTCCAGCTTTTCAGTGTTTGATCAGAGTAAAGAGGAAGAAAAATAAAATAAAATATGAAAAAAAAAAAAGATTTCAATTATGAAAATGGGCAAATCTGAGCCTTGCAGCAAGAGGCATGCCGCCGGGGAATGCTTCCGGACAGGAGGGGGAAAAAGGTCTGCGCTCTTCTATGGAATGACTGCATCGGGCACTGACGCCGAATGGGGTGCGCAAGGCGGAACGCGGCTGAAACTCACGTCCTTCGGAGCACAATGGAAACCCAACATCTTCTAGACGCCAGCACAGGATGCTCTGATACATATATGATCCAAGGGTCCTCTGGGAATCTCTAACTGAGCCTACATAGCACCCTACAACATTGTTTTCCCAACCAGGGTGCCTCCAGCTGTTGCAAAACTACAACTTCCAGCATGCCCGGACAGCCGAAGGCTGTCCGGGCATGCTGGGAGTAGTAGTTTTGCAACAGCTGGAGGCACCCTGGTTGGGAACCACTACCCTATAGAGGTAAGCTCCTCTGAGTGTGCCCCCTTATTTCTAACTGGTGGTCCAAAACCTAGCATTTAGTGGGCACCACTTCTCTATGTAACTACGTTGTAGGGTTGGACACAGACACCCAATATCTGCCCTTCCCGTAACAAACCTGACACAACTAGGGGAGGCAGCCATGATGTACATTCACTAAAGTGCAGCCATGAGCGCATGACATGGCAACGAAGGGAGGATCAGCAAGTAAACCGGGCGCTGGATACCGTACAAAAGCCACAGAACGGCCACAAATTTCAAGTAGATCCAAGGTTAGCGAGAAAACAGATTAAAAAAAAAACATCCAAGAAGAGGACGTACGAGTTAAACTGTGCAGCAAATCATGCAAACCTCCAGAAAACCCTACTGTAAAGCTCCAGTGTCGTCCCCAACAGGAGAGCCGTCTACTTGTGTCGTCTTTTCGGTTATCACTCGGAGCAAAAACGGAAAGCGGACGGAACCAGCAGCATCGCAAGTACTGGAACCTGCCGTATAACCATGCGAGAAAAACATAATAATATAACAGCATCAAGCATAACCCTATTGTGTGCGACGCTAAAGAGTATCAAGTCAATGAAACCCGAGGACTGTCTGAGGGTCGTCCCCAGGGCAACAAACCAGAGCCCCCAGCAGCAGCAACTGGGATGATCTCCGCCCGCCGTCAGCTTGTGAGGTATCCGACAAAAAGTACTAAAAAGTACTTGAAAAAACGAGCAATTTCATACTGAATACCGAAACCTGGATTCTCTAAGTTCTCTTCCAGTACTACACATGGTATCATTCTGATGACGATTAAAGAAAAAAAATAACAAGAAATACGTAGAGTAATATTGCATAGGAGAACCGGTAACTGCCTCATTGGAAAGAAATAAAGAAAAAATAACTATTTACATTAAATAAGACACCGAAATGTTATCAGGCTCTTCATCGCCACATGTACAGCATGGCATGATACATACTGCCAAAAAAAAAAAAAAATATGGAACGTGGTTCCGGCACTCAATACCGCAAAGGAGAACAGTTTGCCACATTAGAGAGAAGCGGAGAGGAAGGAATAGTAGAAGGGCATGAAGAGGACGAAAAAAAACCCCAGGAGGAAGAAAAAAAAAATATTTATATATATATATATATATAATATATGAAGATGATGGGTTGTTTCATTTCTGGTTCCGGAGCTGATTGGACAACCAGTCGAGTCCTTCATAGAGCCCATCTCCACTAGTGGCACAGGTGGCCTGAATGAACCAGTTTCTATGGCGGAGGGAGTGAAGTCCTAACTTGTCTGTTAATTCGGCTGCGTTCATAGCGTTGGGCAGATCCTGGAGGCGGGAAAATAAAGTTGGATTATTATTACAGTCGGCCATGTATGAAATACAGAGCGCTCAGTGCCGCTGGTACCCACCTGTTTGTTAGCGAAGACCAATAAGACGGCATCTCGCAGCTCGTCCTCCGCCAACATCCTCATCAGCTCCTCTCTGGCCTCGTTCACTCGCTCCCGGTCATTGCTGTCCACCACGAAGATCAGCCCTGAGGAACAAGAACAACATCAGAACACAATGGCCCTCATATTGCAAACCAGACATGTTTTGTTGGGTTGTGCGCCAGAAATTCTGCCTGTGCCAGAATTGTAAAAACCCCATTAAAGGGGTACTACCGTGCTGACAACTTATCCCCTATTTAAAGGATAGGGGATAAGTTGCCTGATCGCGTGGGGTCCCGCCGCTGGGGACCCTCCGCGATCTCGCACGCAGCACCCCGCTCTCATCAGGCCCAGGAGCGAACATCCACTCCAGGTCTGATGACGGGGCCGGTGATCGTGATGTCTCGCCCCCTGCCATAGACTTACATTGAGGGGGCGGAGCCGGGACGTCTCATGGGGCGGAGCCGTGACATCCCGATACTCCGGCCCCGTGATCGGCATGATGAGAGCGGGGTGCTGCATGTGAGATTGCGGGGGTCCCCAGCGGAGGGACCCCACGCGATCAGACAACTTATCCCCTATCCTTTAGATAGGGGATAAGTTTTCAGCACGGTAGTACCCCTTTAACTCTCCATTTTACAAAGAATAACTGAAAGGGCGTGACTGTTGGGGAAGGGGGTGCGGTCACCGAAAAGGGGCGTGTTCCCAACATTTTCGCACAAAAAAAACAACATATTTACTAAGGTTTCTACAGAAAATGTGGTGGATTTGAGCCGAGGAAAACCCTACAGATCAGGTGTAAAAAAAGCAAAATGTAGGAAACCTTAGTAAATACCGTGGAAAAAAATTGTAGGGAATTAAAACCCACAAAGAAACCTACACAAGACTTAGAAAATCAGGGACAATGCGACATATCAGCCCAATGACGTCCCCAACGCCAGAAAAACTGAGGAAATGGGGAGATTTATCAAAACCTGTGTAAGGAGAGCGGTGCAGTTGCCCATAGCAACCAGATCGCTGCTTTCATTATTCACAGGCCTGTAAAAATGTAAGAAGCGATGTGATTGGTTGTTATGGTCAATCACACCCCTATTCCTCTGCACAGGTTTTGATAAATCTCCCGTAGGCTTGCATTGAGGGGCGGAGCGTGACGTCACACGGGGGCGGAGGCATGACGTCACACGGGGGCGGAGGCATGACGTCACACGGGGGCGGAGGCATGACGTCACACGGGGGCGGAGGCATGACGTCACACGGGGGCGGAGGCATGACGTCACACGCCGCCGGCCCTGTAGTCAGACCCAGAGCAAACACGCTCGGGGGACTGATTACAAACGGGGTGCTGCGTGGATGATCGCGGGCGTCCCCAGCTGCGGGACTCCCACGATCAGGCATCTTATCCCCTATCCTTTGGATAGGGGAAAAGATGTGTAAGCACCGGAGAACCCCTTTAAAAGGGTACTCCGCCCCTAGACATCTTAACCCCTATCCAAAATGATAGTGGACAAGATATCTAATCGCTGGAATCCCGTTGCGATCTCTGCTGCGGCACCCCAGTCATCCAGTGCACGAAACGAACTTTGCTCTGTGCTGGATGACTGGCGATGCGGAGGCTCGTGACATCACAGCCACTCCCCCTTAATGCAAGTCTATGGGAAGGGGCGTGACGTCTGTCACGCCCCCTCCTATACACTTGCAATTGAGGGGACGTGGCGTCACGAGCAGGCCGCGACCGTGATGTCACGAGATTCCGACGCTGCACCCGATGTTCTAAACAAACGCCCAATCAGACATCCTATCGCCTATGCTTTGTATAGGGGATAAGATGTCTAGGGGCGGAGTACCCCTTTAAAAGGAGAACTCCGGGATAGGAGGGGTGCACAGTAACTTTCCCATTCTGCCCATTTGAACACACATACATCTTACCTCCAACTGTTCCCCGGGGGCTCAATATGTCCCATTGGCAATCAGCCAATCACTGGCCGGGGTGGGACATTGCCGCAGCCAAAATGTCAAGTGACATATTGACCACAGGGAACCAGGAAGAGGAGCGCACCGGAGACCACAGCAGGACAGAGGCACCGGGGAAGCGGGGGGAGGTAAGTAGATGTTTATTTCCTTCTTTATTACAGGTAGAATAGGAAGGTTACTGAACAATCCCTCCCGTCCCAGAGATCTCCTTTAAAGGGGTTGTGCGCTGCCCTGCAGTTCGGAGCTCCACTCACAGCATCTGGAAGTTCATTACTCCCAACGCTGTGTGCGGGCTTCCGTGTTTGCAGTCGCCGGGCGTGATGTCATGCCTGGCCCCTCGTGACGTCTCGCCTGCCCCCTCAACGAAAGTCTATGGGAAGGGGGCGCGACCGCTGTCACGAGGGGGCGGGCGAGACGTCACGCAGGGGCCGGGCGTGACGTCTTATTTCAAGCTTCTGCAAAATGTGAAACGTGCTGCACAAGTGTAAGGTTTTTCTAGTTTCCGAACAAAAATGTATTATGTTGCGCAAGGCACTTCCTAAATTTGCACAAATGACAGGATGCCCCAGGATAGCGCCAAAAAAAGGGTGAAACTCTTTGTATGCAAGCTGGTCATCGAAGGACAATAGTGCCAACATAATTTGATAAATTCAGAGCAACAACCAGTGTATCTGCTAACCAAGGCCCCTGGAAGTGCATCAACAAACGAAGCCAGAATATACAACAGTGTTTCCCAACTAGGGTGCCTCCAGCTGTTGCAAAACTACAACTAAGCATAGATATATATAGACGACGTCTATAGTTTACAAAACTCATTGGGGGAGATTTATCAAAACCTGCGCAAAGGAAAAGTTGCCAGAGGATAGGGGATAAGATGTCTGATTGCGGGGGTCCCGCTGCTGGAATCTGCTGCAATCTCTTCTGCAGTACCCGCTTGTCATCAGCTGCACAGAGTGAAGATTGCTCCGCGCTGATGAATCACGATACAGGGGTCGGAGTATCGTGACGTCATAAAGACTCCTGATCGTGTCGGTTTCAGGGGAACTCTACGAGAGAATCCGGGATATTTAAACCTTATCCTGCGGCCGCTCATTCAACACCATAATGAATAACAGGTTCATAGCCATTTAGCTTTCATTTTCTAGAATTTGCATTATACTTTTAATAAACCTGTATTGTATTCTAATAAGTAATAAGTTTACTGTAGATGAAGCCGACTAAAGCTAAAATAATCCGGATGACCAAAACTAAAATTTGCTGTCAAAGTTGACCCTGGATTCCTTAGTGCCCAACACATTCAGTGTTCTCTCCAACTCCAACCAATAATTTGTTAACAACAAGATTTGTCAAAGATTTCAGATAAACGCTGTGTCCGTCAGACGTTCGCGACCTGCGGCACATACACCTGGCGCCTGAGGGGTCACCCACCTTGTGTGTTCTGGAAGTAGTGACGCCAGAGGGGTCTGATCTTGTCCTGACCGCCCACGTCCCATACTGTGAAGCTAATGTTCTTATATTCTACAGTCTCTACATTAAAACCTGGAAGAGAAGAGCATGTCAGGGTCTACATTGGAACATAATATACACACACATTTAAATTTATATTAAAATATATTCTTTGTTTTTTCATTTATATAAAAAAAAAAAAAAAAATATATATATATATATATATATATATATATATATGAAAATATATATATATTTTTATATTTATATAAATAAAAAAATTATATAATTTTATTTAATTTATATAATCGCTCTCTCTCTCGGCGTATAACACTCACTGGTGTATAACATGCACCCTCATTTTAACAGGAAAATTTGAGTAAATAAATGTAAATTAAATTACTTTGAAAATCTGAACTTAATGTGACATCATTCCCCCCATTTGCCACAATTTTCCTGCTCCTCAGTCTGCCCCCCCCCTTGTGCCTCATCATTCCTTACCCTTTATCAACCCCTGTGCTACAACTCGCCCCCCATCCCCCTGTGGCTCATCATTTACCTCGTGCCTATGATTTGTGATCCCCCCCTGTGCCTCATTTACCCTTAGTGATCCCCCCCATGTGCCTCATTTCCCCTTAGTGATCCCCCCTGTGCCTCATTTCCCCTTAGTGATCCCCCCTGTGCCTCATTTCCCCTTAGTGATCCCCCCTGTGCCTCATTTCCCCTTAGTGATCCCCCTGTGCCTCATTTCCCCTTAGTGATCCCCCCTGTGCCTCATTTCCCCTTAGTGATCCCCCCTGTGCCTCATTTCCCCTTAGTGATCCCCCTGTGCCTCATTTCCCCTTAGTGATCCCCCCTGTGCCTCATTTCCCCTTAGTGATCCCCTGTGCCTCATTTCCCCTTAGTGATCCCCCCTGTGCCTCATTTCCCCTTAGTGATCCCCCCTGTGCCTCATTTCCCCTTAGTGATCCCCCCTGTGCCTCATTTCCCCTTAGTGATCCCCTGTGCCTCATTTCCCCTTAGTGATCCCCCTCATCATTAACCCCCCCCCCCCCCCAGATTATCTGTGTCTTATGATTGTCCTTCACCCTGATTTTCTTCCCCTGCTATTTTATTTGACCTCGACTGGGTTGAATGTATACGGCGTGACGATCCCTGCCTGCTCCTCTTCTGCGCTGCATCAGTCACTTTTACCCACTGCAGCTGCAGGGAATGATGAATGACGTCCCTGACGCCACACAGAAGAGCCGGGAGGGATCGTCACTCAGCACACACTGAATGCTTTACTGGCCACGCAGCCCCAAAAGACCCGCAGCCACTCCCAGCATACCCAGACAGCCAAATGCACTCCGGGCATGATGGGAGTGGTAGTTTTGCAACAGCTGGAGGCACCCTGTTTGGGAACTGCTGACATACATTAATGGTAGATGTACGGGCACTTACCTATTGTGGGGATTGTAGTCACAATCTCTCCCAGCTTCAGCTTGTATAATATAGTGGTTTTACCGGCAGCGTCCAACCCCACCATGAGGATCCTCATCTCTTTCTTGCCGAAAAGGCCTTTGAACAGGTTTGCAAACATATTCCCCATGTTGGAAACGTGAAGGTGTCAGATATGGCAAGAAAAGTCTGTGAAAGGAACAAATCAGTAAAGTTAATATAAGATGAAGTCGTCACAGGCTCAACAGGTCAGAACACACGGGGGATTTATTATGCGCCCACGTCGTATAATTTTTTGCATAATCCTGTTTGCACCAAAAATTGACTTTTTTTGCCCTTCGACACCAGTCACACTTATTTTTATAAAGTGGGCATGACCTGGTGCAAAAGGGGGTGGGGCCTAACTAATTACAATATATTATTGCGAGCTAGCGCACATTGTAGGTGTCCAGGACAGGCACAGCAATGTTAAAAGGGGTATTCTTCTGGTAAAGAACTATTTTTTCATATAAACTGGCTCCAGAAAGTTAAACAGATTTGTTAATTACTTCGATTAAAAAATCTTAATCCTTCCAGTATTAATCAGCTGCTGAAGTTTAGTTCTTTTCTGTCTGACCACAGTGCTCTCTGCTGACATCTCCGTTAAAAACTGTCCAGAGTAGGAGCCAATCCTCATAGCAAACCTCTCCTGCTCTGGACAGTTCCTGATATGGACAGAGGTGGCAGCAGTGAGCAGTGTGGTTAGACAGAAAAGAACAACTCTATTTCAGCAGCTGATAAGTACTGGAAGGATTAAGATACTCACATAGCGTGTAGCATTTGTACATTACATTGGTTTTCTCTAGTGTGTGCAGGAAACCATCAGAGAGGATGAGGCCCCCCACTAGCTCAATGACCCCCAACAGCAGGCGGTAGATATTCATGTGCGAAAAGCAAGTCCTGTGTATCTAAAGCCGTACCGCCATGACACAAACTGCAGGGCGACCTACTTGCTAAGGCAGCGTTCACGTCACAAGTTTCTACATCTGGATGTATTGCTGAAGCGGATACATTAAATATAATATTGTATCAGACATATAGCAGAATGTTTTCACACATTTCTGTCCATTTTATTGATAAACAAACAGACCTGTATTCGTTATTAAAGGGGTACTCCGCTGCTAGACATGTTATCTCCTATCCAAAGGATAAGGGATGACATGTCTGATCATGGGGTCTTGAGCAGCGCCTGCGGGTCACATTATTAGTTCCCTGATGTGGGGACAGCCACTACGTTCGAAGGGGGGACCTGACCGATATTGCGGTATAGGAAAAATTCATATAGTACAGAAAAAAAAAAAACATACCGGTATTCGGTATGAACCAGTATACCGCCCAGCACTATTTACCATTGCGGATCACGGGGCCATCGGCATGTGACATCACGCCGCCGCCCCTCAATGCAAGCCTATGGGAGGGGGCGAGACAGCTGTCACGCCCCCTCCCATAGGCTTGCATTGAGGGGCGGAGCGTGACGCCACACGCCGATGGCCCCGTGGTCGCCGGTAATCAGACCCGGAGCAAACGTGCTCCAGGGACTGATTTAAACTGGGGTGCTGCGTGCAATATCACGGGGGTCCCCAGCGGCGGGACCCCCGCAATCAGGCATCTTATCCCCTATCCTTTGGATAGGGGATAAGATGTCTAAGCGCCGGAGTACCCCTTTAAGGACCATGGGGGTTTTCTCACTTTTGTTTTTCCCTCAGCGCCTTCTAAAAATCATAACACTTTCAATTTTGCACAGACTCATATGAGGGCCACCAATTGTACTTTGTAATGACGTTCATCATTTCACCACAAAATTTACGGCGAACCCAGTAAAAAAATTTATATAAAAAAAATTAAAAAAAAACTGGACTACTCCTTAAAGTATCTTGATCTTTCTACACAATTTTAGGCTTATTTCACACAAAAAATACCTCCACATTATAGACGCCCGTAATAAAAACCCTGGAATTCGGACGTTAAAAAAATCCTTTTATAATCTGAGATTTTTCCAATAGCCGTATTAACCCATTATTAATAACGGACGTTATTTTGTGACGGGCGATAGTAACACACTATTCCTTCTGTTCATTCGTCCATCACAATATAACGGCAGTTATTAAAAACGGGTGATAATGGGTTAAAACGGCTATTGGAAAATTCCCATAGATTATAATGGGATTTTCTAACAGACAATTTCCAGGGTTTTTATAAATGGCGTTTATAACGGAGGTATTTTTATAGTGTGAAAGCAGCCTAAAGTTAATGTGAATTTGTAAAAAATAAACAAATAAATTTGTTATAATTATGTGTGAAAATGTAACCAGACCAAAACGGATGCTGGTGTTGGATACATTATATCAATATAAGTGAGTGGACACTGAATATATGCTTTGTGGGGACAGAATCACATGAATACCACCAATACAAAAATAGTAAACTACGATTTTAGGTCCGGTCACAAAACAGGATACTGGGAGAAATGAGCCGATCAGAGTCACCGATTGACTCCGGTCGGCTCATTAACCACTTAAAGGTACTCTGCTGCTCAACTGTTTCAAACGCTGGAGCCAGGATCTCGTGACGTCATAGCCCCGCCCCCCTCATGACGTCACACAACGCCCCCCTCAATGCAAGTCTATGGGAGGGGGCGTGACACATAGAATTGCATTGAGGGGGCGGGGCTATGACATCACGAGCTCCCGGCGCCGGCTCCAGCATTCAGAACAGTTTGTTCCAAACGCTGAGCAGCGGAGTACCCCTTTAGACCCTTTAGGCCCCAGCTAATTTTCTTTTTACGTTTTCGTTTTTCCTCCTCGCCTTCTTACCATCATAACCTTTACATTTTCATCCACAGACTTGTACGAGGGCTTGTTTTTTGTGTGACCAGTTGTCCTTTGTAACAACATCACTAATTTTACCATAAAATGTAAATCAATAAAATACCATTTGTGTGGGGAAATTGAAAAGAAAACCGCAATTTAGCAAATTTTGGAAGGTTTCGTTTTCACGCTGTACAATTTAAGGTAAAAATGACGTGTGTTCTTTATTCTGTGGGTCAAAACTATTGAAATTATCCCCATGATTACCTACTTTTCTAATATTGTACCGCTTTAATAAAAAATAACTGCACTTTTTAACCGAATTAGTACGTTTAAAATCCCTATATTTTGCTGACCTATAATTTACTTTTCCGTATAAGCGGCGGTATGAGGGCTCATTTTTTTGCACCGTGATCTGTACTTTTTATTGATACCAAATTTGCATATATAAAACTTAATACATTTTTTTTATAATTTTTTTTTTTTTAATAAAATGTTACAAAAAAGAAGCAATTTTCCACTTGTTTTTTTACGTTCACCGTACAGGATCAACAACATTATATTTTAATTGTTCGGATATTTACGCACAATGAGATACCAAATATATATATTTTATTTTTTACACTTTTTGGGGGTAAAACGGGAAAAAGGGACAATCTTTTAAACACACTATGTCCCCATTGGGAACTATTTATAGCAATCACTTGATTGCTAATACTGTTCACTGCTGTGCATAGGGCATAGCACTGATCAGTATTTTCTGCAATCTTCTGCTCAATCTCAGACCAGGGCAGGAGGCAGGGGAGGGGACCTCCGGCCGCCATGCCGCTGCGCTGCGGGCGATCCGATTATCCATTTTAGTGACTGCACTGTATTGATCACAACATCTGAGGGGTTAATGGCACATGTGTGCCATTACCGGCGGGTCCCTGGCTGCCGATAGCCGCGACCTGCCGCGCATGACACGCGCACCGGTCCGATGCCCGCGGTCAGGTACAGGACGTAAATGTACGTCCCGGCGTGTTAAGTACCACCGCACCAGGACGTACATTTACGTCCTGCATCGTTAAGGGGTTAAAGTCAATGGAGTCTGGCGCGGATCCGGCTTGGGTACGGGAGCGCACAGTTTTCCCCTCCCCCAGTCAGATGCTTAAAAACTTTTCAGGTGCCAAAAAGAAGTGAAAAATTTACTACAGGACAGGGGGTGAGATACCGGAGAATCACGAGGCCTAAAAGAGCGTTGTGCACTTATAATGCGTCAAGATTCGGAGCCGTGACGTTACGTTGGGATACTTTAATTCTTGAGGATGTAAATAAAGCCGCATAAAGTGCCAAGTGCTGGATCATCTGTTTTCTTTACTACTAAAATGATCCACACAAAGTATTCTCCATAACCTGATGAGAACGAGAGGAACGTCATGGCCTCCACTGGAAAATATGATATTCTTTCAAATCAACTGGTGCCAGAAAGTTAAAGGAGTACTCCGGCGCGCACTTTTTTCCCCCCTTTATCCCGTCCGGGCTGCAAAATAAAAAAAAACGAGCCCCCCGGAGCTCCGGTACAGGCGTTCGGTCCCCGGGCTGTATTCTTCTTACTTCCTGTTAGCCCGGCACGTCACACGGAGCTTCAGCCTATCACCAGCGGAGGCGGGACATCACTGCGGCTGGTGATAGGCTGAAGCTCCGTGTGACGTGCCGGGCTAACAGGAAGTAAGAAGAATACAGCCCGGGGACCGAACACCTCAACCGGAGCTCCGGGGGCTCGTTGGCAGGTAAAAGAAAGTGCGTTTTCTTTTATTTTGCAGCCCGGACGGGATAAAGGGGAAAAAGTGCGCGCCAGAGTACTCCTTTAAACAGATTTGCAAATTACTTCTATTAAAAAAAAAATAATAATCTTAATCCTTCCAGTACTTAGCTGATGTATAAAACACAGGAAGTTATTTTCTTTTTGAATTTCCTTTCTGCTCTCTGCTGACACCTCTGTCCGTGTCAGGAACTGTCCAGAGCAGGAGAGGTTTTCTATGGGGGATTTGCTCATGCTCTGGACAGTTCCTGACATGGACAGAGGTGTCAGCAGAGAGCACTGTGGTCAGGCAGAAAGGAAATTCAAAAAGAAAAGAACTTCCTGTGTTTTATACAGCAGCTGATAATTACTGGAAGGATTGGGATTTTCTTTTTTAAAGAAAATAATTTCCTCTATAGTATACAGCTGCTTATAAGTACTGGAAAGGTAAAGATTATTATAATTTTTTTTTAATAGAAGTAATTTGCAAATCTGTTTAAACTTTCTGGCACCAGTTGATTTAAAAGAAAATGTTTTCCAGCGGAGTACCCCTTTAAACTGAATCCTATGAAACGGAGGAAGAGGAGAAAAAATAAAAAAATAAAAACACACACAAGACCCAGCAAAGATCTATAAGAAAAGTGGGGACATTCTGCTCTAACTATGGGCGCACAGGACATCCTATAGGGCAATGTTTCCCAACCAGGGTGCCTCCAGCTGTTGCAAAACTACAACTCCCAGCATGCCCGGACAGCCTTCGGCTGTCCGGGCATGCTGAGAGTTGTAGTTTTGCAATAGCTGGAGGCACCCTGGTTGGGAAACACTGCCCTATAGGGATCTAACCCCCCCCCCCCCCCCAATATTCTCACTTCTGGTGGGTGTTATGAACGGTGAGACCCCTAGAGCCGCTCCCATCACGCACTTCCATGACCTCCCATAAGGCACTGGGGCTCAATCATCAGCGGATCCTTTGTTCAGACTCGGGTCTAATCTACCAGATGAGAAACAAAAGCTGCATTGTGGACCGAGGACTGGAGTCAGGGGTTCACTTACTTATCGAGCCCCTTCTACAATACTATATAGGATGACCTAATTCAGTGAAACCTCAAGTTGTCGCAAAACTACAACTCCCAGCATGCTCGCACTGTTGATGGGAGTTGTAGTCTGGCAACAGCTGGAGGTTCACAGATCGGAGACCTAGGACCTAACATGTAGGAGAGAACCCCCCCCCCCCCCCCCCCGTCTTTATATGGCGGCCGCCCTACAGGTCATCTCGGCTCAGGTAGGTGATCGCTTTGGTTAGGGTTGTCCCCATACCGATACTCCTGCAAATGTCCACGATGCCTGCAATGGCAGCCAGTGCCGGGCGGGATACCGGTTCATAACAAATACCGGTATGTTTTTTTCTCTGTACGATGTGAATGTTTCCTATACCGGTCGGGCCCCTCCCCCCTCGAATGAATTATCAGCCGCAGAAGAGTTGTGGCAGCGCTTTAAATGAATGAGTTGCGGCCGCAGCGATTTACATTAATGAGATGCGGGCCGCTGTTGGTTGTCCGGGCATGCTGGGAGTTGTAGTTTTGCAACATCTGGAGGTCCGCAGATTGAAGACCACTGCATAGGAGGTAATACTCACGTGTCCCCACCGCTCCGGACCAGTCACCGCTGCCCTGGATGTCGCTCCATCGCTGTCGCCGTGTCCCCGCCGCTCCGGAACAACTCTGCTGCCAACCGGGTATCCTTGCTCTCCGTCGCCGCCATCACGTCGTTACGCACGCCGACGCATGTACGTGATGACAAGGAAGGAGAGCGCCGGCCATACAGGGGATCCCTGAACGGAGAAGACACCGAGGAGGCAGGTAAGGTCCCTCCCGGTGTCCTGTAAGCACTAACCCGGCTGTTCGGGACCGCCGTGGTGAAATCGCGCCGCGATAGGGGGTGTATTCGCCATAAGAGACACCGAATTTTCCACCCAGTTTTGGGGAAGAAAAAGTGCGTCTTATACGGCGAAAAATACGGTAATCGTTCCCAGCGCCGCGGCCCACGTCTCATTCATTTAACTGTCGGCAGGGGTATTTAGAGAAATAGAGTAGCGCCCGGGGGTCACATGATTAGTTCCTCAGCAAGGGGGGGGGGGGTTTATACCATTAAATACCATAACTTACAAAAATACTGTGATATGCATTTTTGGTCACCGCCCAGCACTACAGGGAGGTACAGAATTAGGTATTGCAGAGGTGCCCTGTACACACAACCGAACCAGGCGGCGCGCTCAGATAGCCAGGACCTGTGGCTAAGGCCGAACAAATCGTGGTTTGGTCCGGCATAAAAGTTTTTTTTTTCTTTTATTATTATTTTTTTTTAAAGGGGTATTCCAGGAAAAAAACATTTTTTTTTAAATATATATCAACTGGTTCCAGAAAGTTAAACAGATTTGTAAATTACTTCTATTAAAAAAATCTTAATCCTTTCAGTACTTATGAGCTTCTGAAGTTAAGGTTGTTCTTTTCTCTCTAAATCCTCTCTGATGACACCTGTCTCGGGAAATGCCCAGTTTAGAAGCAAATCCCCATAGCAAACCTCTTCTAAACGGGCATGCTGGGAGTTGTAGTTTTGCAACATCTGGAGGGCCACAGTTTGAGGACCGCTGCATTAACCTCTTCCATGTTAAAAGTTTAAATCACCCCCTTTTCCTGTATAAAAACATGTAAACATAATAAAAATAAACATATTTGTTATCGCGTAATTGTACGACCTATTAAAATATAACATTGTGTATCCCGTACGGTAAATGTAAAAAAATACCAAACCACAGATTTGCAATTTTTATAATATCCCATAAAAAAAAGTTAAAGAGAGATTAAAAAGTCAGATCAATGCCAAAATGGTACCGATACAAAAAACTGATTATGCGCAAAACATGATCCCTCATACAGCCTGGTATGCGGAAAAAAAAATTAAAGCTACAGGGGTTAAAAAATGGCAATTAAAAAAATTAGAAAACTTTCAGAATTAATAAAACATGACGAAAACGATACAAATCTGGTATTACTGTAATCAGGCACCTAAAGTATAAAACTAACATGTTACCTCAACCACAAGGTAAATGGCGCAGAAAAGAAAAACCACCAAATCTGCAAAATTATCTTTTTACCATTTCAATTTCACTTCCCTTTAATATATACACACATATATATGTTCAGAGAATATGTTATTGAAAAATTAAAAGGTGTCATTATAGTAGGTAGGTGTCATTATAGTAGGTAGGTATTATAGTAGGTAGGTAGTTATTATAGTAGGTAGTTATCATAGTAGGTAGTTATCATTATAGTAGGTAGTTATCATTATAGTAGGTAGTTATCATTATAGTAGGTAGTTATCATTATAGTAGGTAGTTATCATTATAGTAGGTAGTTATCATTATAGTAGGTAGTTATCATTATAGTAGGTAGTTATCATTATAGTAGGTAGGTATCATTATAGTAGGTAGGTATCATTATAGTAGGTAGGTATCATTATAGTAGGTAGTTATCATTATAGTAGGTAGGTATCATTATAGTAGGTAGGTATCATTATAGTAGGTAGGTATCATTATAGTAGGTAGGTATCATTATAGTAGGTAGGTATCATTATAGTAGGTAGTTGTCATTATAGTAGGTAGTTGTCATTATAGTAGGTAGTTGTCATTATAGTAGGTAGTTGTCATTATAGTAGGTAGTTGTCATTATAGTAGGTAGTTATCATTATAGTAGGTAGATATCATTATAGTAGGTAGATTTCATTATAGTAGGTAGTTATCATTATAGTAGGTAGATATCATTATAGTAGGTAGATTTCATTATAGTAGGTAGTTATCATTATAGTAGGTAGTTATCATTATAGTAGGTAGTTATCATTATAGTAGGTAGTTATTATAGTAGGTAGGTCTCATTATAGTAGGTAGGTCTCATTATAGTAGGTAGGTATCATTATAGTAGGTAGGTATCATTATAGTAGGTAGGTTTCATTATAGTAGGTAGTTATCATTATAGTAGGTAGGTCTCATTATAGTAGGTAGGTATCATTATAGTAGGTAGATATCATTATAGTAGGTAGATTTCATTATAGTAGGTAGGTATCATTATAGTAGGTAGGTCTCATTATAGTAGGTAGTTATCATTATAGTAGGTAGGTCTCATTATAGTAGGTAGGTATCATTATAGTAGGTAGATATCATTATAGTAGGTAGATATCATTATAGTAGGTAGATATCATTATAGTAGGTAGGTATCATTATAGTAGGTAGTTATCATTATAGTAGGTAGTTATCATTATAGTAGGTAGTTATCATTATAGTAGGTAGGTCTCATTATAGTAGGTAGGTCTCATTATAGTAGGTAGATATCATTATAGTAGGTAGATATCATTATAGTAGGTAGATATCATTATAGTAGGTAGGTATCATTATAGTAGGTAGGTATCATTATAGTAGGTAGGTATCATTATAGTAGGTAGTTATGGCTATTATAGGGCGAGGAGGAAAAAATTAGAGCGTAAAAGCGAAAATTGTCCGGACAAGAGGATCGTCAGGAGGGACAAGTAGATTTTGCTCCATTTTAGTCCCGTGGACAAGTAGTTTTTTTTATAAGATTTCCACCCCCCTGCACTAGTCCGGGGCCGGCCCAGAGCGGAGAACGACTTACCATACCCCTCAGACGGTCCCTGCAGCATAGATGGGCCGGACCAGCTCACCCTAACGTCCCACTGAAGGGAGGTCTGGATGATGACGAAGGCTGCAGTGGTCTCCAACCTGCGGACCTCCAGAGGTTTCAAAACTGCAACTCCCAGCATGCCCGGACAGCCGTTGGCTGTCCGGGCATGCTGGGAGTTGTAGTTTTGCAACATCTGTAGGTCCGCAGGTTGGAGACCACTGAGAAGTGATTGACAGGCGGTGATGATGAGGATCTGGATGTGTTTCCCACCCTAGGCTTATAGTCGAGTCAATAACTTTTTTTTTTTTTTTTTTTTTTTTTTTTTTTTTTTTTTTTTCCCCCTCCCTCTCTCTCTCTCCTGGGTTTTTGGGGTGAAATTAGGGGCCTCGGCTTATATTCGGGTCGGCTTATACTCCAGTATATACGGTATCTCACACACATAGTACGACGAGTACTCAAAAAGTTATCGGTATAGGATACATCCCAAGCTCTGGGGGTACCTAACCCGAGGTGACCCCACACATGGAGCATCCGGCCGACCAGGGACAGACCCCCCAACAATTCTGCAGCCTCCTGTGTACAGTCATATGGACCAGAACCCCCAACACGTCTCCTCACAGAACACGTGGTCTGGATAAAGGGGTCACTGAGGAGCAGAAGGTGAACAGCCCAACATTAAAGGAGAACTCTGCTGAAAATGAACTTCTCCCCGATCCACAGCTGATAGGTGATAAGTAGTCTGACCGCAGGGGCCCCCGGAGACACGCACTACTTATCCCCTATAATGTGGATAGGGAATAACTTACATTTTGCCACAGATCTCCTTTAAATAAATAAAAAGACGGTAAAAATAAATCCGCCCGACCGTATGACCCTGCGGAACACGACAAACACCTCACGACACGTTCAGAGGCCTCGGTACCCAACGTGTCTACAGCGGGGTCACCAGTCATCTCAGAGAGGGGCCCTCCAAATGCTGCAAGACTTCAACTCCCAGCATGCCAACAAAGCTCTGTCTGCCTCCTCCAGAGGATGCACTGCCCCCGACAGGTAAATCATAGCTTCCCTTTCATCTTATCCCTTAGTGCAGAGGTCTCTAAACTGCGGCCCTGCAGCCTTTGCAAAACCTCAACTCCCAGCATGTCCGGACAGCCTCTTCCTCCTCCTCCTCTCCCCGGTCAATCCCCCCCCCCCTCCTCCTCCTCCTCTCCCCGGTCGTTCCCCCCTCCTCCTCCTCCTCCTCTCCCCGGTCGGTCCCCCCTCCTCCTCCTCCTCCTCTCCCCGGTCGGTCCCCCCTCCTCCTCTCCCCGGTCGGTCCCCCCTCCTCCTCTCCCCGGTCGTTCCCCCCTCCTCCTCCTCCTCCTCTCCCCGGTCGTTCCCCCCTCCTCCTCCTCCTCCTCTCCCCGGTCGTTCCCCCCTCCTCCTCCTCCTCCTCTCCCCGGTCGTTCCCCCCTCCTCCTCCTCCTCCTCTCCCCGGTCGTTCCCCCCCTCCTCCTCCTCCTCCTCTCCCCGGTCGTTCCCCCCTCCTCCTCCTCCTCCTCTCCCCGGTCGTTCCCCCTCCTCCTCCTCCTCCTCCTCTCCCCGGTCGTTCCCCCCCTCCTCCTCCTCCTCCTCTCCCCGGTCGTTCCCCCCTCCTCCTCCTCCTCCTCTCCCCGGTCGTTCCCCCCTCCTCCTCCTCCTCTCCCCGGTTGTTCCCCTCCTCCTCTCCCCGGTCGTTCCCTCCTCCTCCTCCTCCTCTCCCCGGTCGTTCCCCTCCTCCTCTCCCCGGTCGTTCCCTCCTCCTCTCCCCGGTCGTTCCCTCCTCCTCCTCCTCCTCTCCCCGGTCGTTCCCCTCCTCCTCTCCCCGGTCGTTCCCCTCCTCCTCTCCCCGGTCGTTCCCCTCCTCCTCTCCCCGGTCGTTCCCCTCCTCCTCTCCCCGGTCGTTCCCCCCTCCTCCTCCTCCTCCTCTCCCCGGTCGTTCCCCCCTCCTCCTCCTCCTCCTCTCCCCGGTCGTTCCCCCCTCCTCCTCCTCCTCCTCTCCCCGGTCGTTCCCCCCTCCTCCTCCTCCTCCTCTCCCCGGTCGTTCCCCCCTCCTCCTCCTCTCCCCGGTCGTTCCCCCTCCTCCTCCTCCTCCTCTCCCCGGTCGTTCCCCCCTCCTCCTCCTCCTCCTCTCCCCGGTCGTTCCCCCCTCCTCCTCCTCCTCCTCTCCCCGGTCGTTCCCCCCTCCTCCTCCTCCTCCTCTCCCCGGTCGTTCCCCCCTCCTCCTCCTCCTCCTCTCCCCGGTCGTTCCCCCCTCCTCCTCCTCCTCCTCTCCCCGGTCGTTCCCCCCTCCTCCTCCTCCTCCTCCTCTCCCCGGTCGTTCCCCCTCCTCCTCCTCCTCCTCCTCTCCCCGGTCGTTCCCCCCTCCTCCTCCTCCTCCTCTCCCCGGTCGTTCCCCCCTCCTCCTCCTCCTCCTCTCCCCGGTCGTTCCCCCCTCCTCCTCCTCCTCCTCTCCCCGGTCGTTCCCCCCTCCTCCTCCTCCTCCTCTCCCCGGTCGTTCCCCCCTCCTCCTCCTCCTCCTCTCCCCGGTCGTTCCCCCCCTCCTCCTCCTCCTCCTCTCCCCGGTCGTTCCCCCCTCCTCCTCCTCCTCCTCTCCCCGGTCGTTCCCCCCTCCTCCTCCTCCTCCTCTCCCCGGTCGTTCCCCCCTCCTCCTCCTCCTCCTCTCCCCGGTCGTTCCCCCCCTCCTCCTCCTCCTCCTCTCCCCGGTCGTTCCCCCCTCCTCCTCCTCCTCCTCTCCCCGGTCGTTCCCTCCTCCTCCTCTCCCCGGTCGTTCCCTCCTCCTCCTCTCCCCGGTCGTTCCCCCCTCCTCCTCTCCCCGGTCGTTCCCCCCTCCTCCTCCTCCTCCTCTCCCCGGTCGTTCCCCCCTCCTCCTCCTCTCCCCGGTCGTTCCCCCCTCCTCCTCCTCTCCCCGGTCGTTCCCCCCTCCTCCTCCTCCTCCTCTCCCCGGTCGTTCCCCCCTCCTCCTCCTCTCCCCGGTCGTTCCCCCCTCCTCCTCCTCTCCCCGGTCGTTCCCCCCTCCTCCTCCTCCTCCTCTCCCCGGTCGTTCCCCCCTCCTCCTCCTCCTCCTCTCCCCGGTCGTTCCCCCCTCCTCCTCCTCCTCCTCTCCCCGGTCGTTCCCCCCTCCTCCTCCTCCTCCTCTCCCCGGTCGTTCCCCCCTCCTCCTCCTCCTCCTCTCCCCGGTCGTTCCCCCCTCCTCCTCCTCCTCCTCTCCCCGGTCGTTCCCCCCTCCTCCTCCTCCTCCTCTCCCCGGTCGTTCCCCCCTCCTCCTCCTCCTCCTCTCCCCGGTCGTTCCCCCCTCCTCCTCCTCCTCCTCTCCCCGGTCGTTCCCCCCTCCTCCTCCTCCTCCTCTCCCCGGTCGTTCCCCCCTCCTCCTCCTCCTCCTCTCCCCGGTCGTTCCCCCCTCCTCCTCCTCCTCCTCTCCCCGGTCGTTCCCCCCTCCTCCTCCTCCTCCTCCTCTCCCCGGTCGTTCCCCCCTCCTCCTCCTCCTCCTCCTCTCCCCGGTCGTTCCCCCCTCCTCCTCCTCCTCCTCCTCTCCCCGGTCGTTCCCCCCTCCTCCTCCTCCTCCTCTCCCCGGTCGTTCCCCCCTCCTCCTCCTCCTCCTCTCCCCGGTCGTTCCCCCCCTCCTCCTCCTCCTCCTCTCCCCGGTCGTTCCCCCCTCCTCCTCCTCCTCCTCTCCCCGGTCGTTCCCCCCCTCCTCCTCCTCCTCCTCTCCCCGGTCGTTCCCCCCTCCTCCTCCTCCTCCTCTCCCCGGTCGTTCCCCCCTCCTCCTCCTCCTCCTCTCCCCGGTCGTTCCCCCCTCCTCCTCCTCCTCCTCTCCCCGGTCGTTCCCCCCTCCTCCTCCTCCTCCTCTCCCCGGTCGTTCCCTCCTCCTCCTCTCCCCGGTCGTTCCCTCCTCCTCCTCTCCCCGGTCGTTCCCCCCTCCTCCTCTCCCCGGTCGTTCCCCCCTCCTCCTCCTCCTCCTCTCCCCGGTCGTTCCCCCCTCCTCCTCCTCTCCCCGGTCGTTCCCCCCCTCCTCCTCCTCTCCCCGGTCGTTCCCCCCCTCCTCCTCCTCCTCCTCTCCCCGGTCGTTCCCCCCTCCTCCTCCTCTCCCCGGTCGTTCCCCCCTCCTCCTCCTCTCCCCGGTCGTTCCCCCCTCCTCCTCCTCCTCCTCTCCCCGGTCGTTCCCCCCTCCTCCTCCTCCTCCTCTCCCCGGTCGTTCCCCCCTCCTCCTCCTCTCCCCGGTCGTTCCCCCCTCCTCCTCCTCCTCCTCTCCCCGGTCGTTCCCCCCTCCTCCTCCTCCTCCTCTCCCCGGTCGTTCCCCCCTCCTCCTCCTCCTCCTCTCCCCGGTCGTTCCCCCCTCCTCCTCCTCCTCCTCTCCCCGGTCGTTCCCTCCTCCTCCTCTCCCCGGTCGTTCCCTCCTCCTCCTCTCCCCGGTCGTTCCCCCCCTCCTCCTCTCCCCGGTCGTTCCCCCCTCCTCCTCCTCCTCCTCTCCCCGGTCGTTCCCCCCCTCCTCCTCCTCTCCCCGGTCGTTCCCCCCCTCCTCCTCCTCCTCCTCTCCCCGGTCGTTCCCCCCTCCTCCTCCTCTCCCCGGTCGTTCCCCCCTCCTCCTCCTCCTCCTCTCCCCGGTCGTTCCCCCCCTCCTCCTCCTCCTCCTCTCCCCGGTCGTTCCCCCCTCCTCCTCCTCCTCCTCTCCCCGGTCGTTCCCCCCTCCTCCTCCTCCTCCTCTCCCCGGTCGTTCCCCCCTCCTCCTCCTCCTCCTCTCCCCGGTCGTTCCCCCCCTCCTCCTCCTCCTCCTCTCCCCGGTCGTTCCCCCCTCCTCCTCCTCCTCCTCTCCCCGGTCGTTCCCCCCTCCTCCTCCTCCTCCTCTCCCCGGTCGTTCCCCCCCTCCTCCTCCTCCTCCTCTCCCCGGTCGTTCCCCCCTCCTCCTCCTCCTCCTCTCCCCGGTCGTTCCCCCCTCCTCCTCCTCCTCCTCTCCCCGGTCGTTCCCCCCTCCTCCTCCTCCTCCTCTCCCCGGTCGTTCCCCCCTCCTCCTCCTCCTCCTCTCCCCGGTCGTTCCCCCCTCCTCCTCCTCCTCCTCTCCCCGGTCGTTCCCCCCTCCTCCTCCTCCTCCTCTCCCCGGTCGTTCCCCCCTCCTCCTCCTCCTCCTCTCCCCGGTCGTTCCCCCCTCCTCCTCCTCCTCCTCTCCCCGGTCGTTCCCCCCTCCTCCTCCTCCTCCTCTCCCCGGTCGTTCCCCCCTCCTCCTCCTCCTCCTCTCCCCGGTCGTTCCCCCCTCCTCCTCCTCCTCCTCTCCCCGGTCGTTCCCCCCTCCTCCTCCTCCTCCTCTCCCCGGTCGTTCCCCCCCTCCTCCTCCTCCTCCTCTCCCCGGTCGTTCCCCCCTCCTCCTCCTCTCCCCGGTCGTTCCCCCCTCCTCCTCCTCTCCCCGGTCGTTCCCCCCTCCTCCTCCTCTCCCCGGTCGTTCCCTCCTCCTCCTCCTCTCCCCGGTTGTTCCCCCCTCCTCCTCTCCCCGGTCGTTCCCTCCTCCTCCTCCTCCTCCTCCTCCTCTCCCCGGTTGTTCCCCTCCTCCTCTCCCCGGTCGTTCCCTCCTCCTCCTCCTCCTCCTCCTCCTCTCCCCGGTTGTTCCCCTCCTCCTCTCCCCGGTCGTTCCCTCCTCCTCCTCCTCCTCCTCTCCCCGGTTGTTCCCCTCCTCCTCTCCCCGGTCGTTCCCCCCTCCTCCTCCTCTCCCCGGTCGTTCCCTCCTCCTCCTCCTCTCCCCGGTTGTTCCCCTCCTCCTCTCCCCGGTCGTTCCCCTCCTCCTCTCCCCGGTCGTTCCCTCCTCCTCCTCCTCCTCTCCCCGGTCGTTCCCTCCTCCTCCTCCTCTCCCCGGTCGTTCCCCCCCTCCTCCTCTCCCCGGTCGTTCCCTCCTCCTCCTCTCCCCGGTTGTTCCCCCCTCCTCCTCCGCTCACCTCTCTCGTTCTCCCGCCCGGTACTCCGTCCCTCTCTAGACGCTTCCCGCTCCGCGGTTCTGAGGCGTTGGTTTGTCCGGCACAAGATGGCGGATAGCGGCGCCACGTCACAGCATAGTGTACGCGTTACGTCCTGTGCGTGCGTCATTAACATGGCGGCCGGAAGTACGGGGGCGGGGCGATGAAGCTGTCCTGGCAGTGTGGGCAGCGGGAGGGGGCGGGGCTCAGGTTATCCGGGTATATACGGTGTATATTATGTATTCCTCCTCAGTTATTATCTCCGGTTTATTCAGACGCCTCATGTACAGATATAACATCTACTCATATATAGGATGATGTGAGGTGAAGAGATATACATCTCCCACAATGCACTGCATCGGGGTGACATCCCAATATGGCTGAATTATAGATCACCTGTACCTGCAGGGTGTAAAGTATAACTCCAATCTAATGAAAGAAGAGCCGGGCGGAGCTGGTGGCCCCTAAATATAGAGAATGTCCCCTATAGATGGGGCCCCTAATAATACAGAGTGTCCCCTATAGATGGGGCCCCTAATAATACAGAGAATGTCCCCTATAGATGGGGCCCCTACTAATACTGAGTGTCCCCTATAGATGGGGCCCCTAATAATACAGAGTGTCCCCTATAGATGGGGCCCCTACTAATACTGAGAGTGTCCCCTATAGATGGGGCCCCTACTAATACTGAGTGTCCCCTATAGATGGGGCCCCTAATAATACAGAGTGTCCCCTATAGATGGGGCCCCTAATAATACAGAGTGTCCCCTATAGATGGGGCCCCTACTAATACTGAGAGTGTCCCCTATAGATGGGGCCCCTACTAATACTGAGAGTGTCCCCTATAGATGGGGCCCCTACTAATACTGAGAGTTTCCCCTATAGATGGGGCCCCTAATAATACAGAGAGTGTCCCCTATAGATGTGGCCCCTGAGAATACAGAGAATGTCACCTATAGATGTGGCCCCTGAGAATACAGAGAAGAGTCGGTGTCCCCTATAGATGTGGCCCCTGAGAATACAGAGAATGTCACCTATAGATGTGGCCCCTAATAATACAGAGAGTGTCCCCTATAGATGTGGCCCCTGAGAATACAGAGAATGTCACCTATAGATGGGGCCCCTAATAATGCAGAGAGTGTCCCCTATAGATGTGGCCCCTGAGAATACAGAGAATGTCACCTATAGATGTGGCCCCTTAGAATACAGAGAAGAGCCGGTGTCCCCTATAGATGTGGCCCCTAATAATACAGAGAACGTTACCTATAGATGTGGCCCCTGAGAATACAGAGAAGAGCCGGTGTCCCCTATAGATGTGGCCCCTAATAATACAGAGAACGTTACCTATATATGTGGCCCCTGAGAATACAGAGAAGAGCTGTGTCCCCTCTAGAGGGGGCCCCTAATAATACAGAGAATGTCACCTATAGATGTGGCCCCTGAGAATACAGAGAAAATCCGGTGTCCCCTATAGATGTGGCTCCTTATAATATAGAGAAGAGCTGGGGCAGAAGTTGTGTTCTATATAGATGTGGCCCCTGAGGATACAGAGAAGAGCTGGGCAGAGCTGATCTATCTATATGTGGCCCCTGAGGATACAGAGAAGAGCCGGGGCAGAGCTTGTGCTCTCTATAGATGTGGCCCCTGAGGATATAGAGAAGAGTCGGTGCAGAGATGGTGTTCTATATAAATGTGGCCCCTGAGGATACAGAGAAGAGCCGGGCAGAGCTTGCGTTCTCTATACATGTGGTACCTGATGATATAGAGAAGAGCCAGGGCAGAGCTTGTCTTCTATAGATGTGGCCCCTGAGGATACAGAGAAGAGCGGGGCAGGGCTTCTGTTCTATATAGACGGGGCCCCTAATGATACAAAAAAGAGACAGTGCAGAGCTTGTGTTCTATATAGACGGGGCCCCTAATGAGACAGAAAAGAGACAGTGCAGAGCTTGTGTTCTATAGCGATGGGGCCCCTGAGGATACAGAAAAGAGACAGGGAAGAAGTGTTCTATAGCGATGGGGCCCCTAATGAGACAGAAAAGAGACAGGGAAGAAGTGTTCTATAGAGATGGAGCCCCTAATGAGACAGAAAAGAGACAGGGAAGAAGTGTTCTATAGAGATGGGGCCCCTAATGAGACAGAAAAGAGACAGGGCAGAGCTTGTGTTCTATAGAGATGGGGCCCCTAATGAGACAGAAAAGAGACAGGGCAGAAGTTGTGTTCTATAGAGATGGGGCCCCTAACGAGACAGAAAAGAGACAGTGCAGAGCTTGTGTTCTATAGCGATGGGGCCCCTAATGATACAGAAAAGAGACAGTGCAGAGCTTGTGTTCTATAGCGATGGGGCCCCTAATGATACAGAAAAGAGACAGTGCAGAGCTTGTGTTCTATAGCGATGGGGCCCCTAATGATACAGAAAAGAGACAGTGCAGAGCTTGTGTTCTATAGAGATGGGGCCCCTAATGAGACAGAAAACAGACAGGGCAGAAGCTGTGTTCTATAGAGATGGGGCCCCTAATGAGACAGAAAAGAGACAGGGAAGAGCTTGTGTTCTATAGAGCTGGGGCCCCTAAGGATACAGAGAAGAGCCGCGCAGAACTGATCTATATAGATGGGGCCCCTAATGAGACAGAAAACAGACAGGGCAGAAGCTGTGTTCTATAGAGATGGGGCCCCTAATGATACAGAGAAGAGCCAGGGCAGGGCTTGTGTTCTATAGAGATGGGGCCCCTAATGAGACAGAAAAGAGACTGGGCAGAGCTTGTGTTCTATAGAGATGTGGCCCCTGAGGATACAGAGAAGAGCCGTGCAGAGCTGATCTATAAAGATGTGGCCCCTGAGGATACCGAGAAGAGCCGTGGCAGAGTTTGTGTTCTATAGATGTGGCCCCTGAGGATACAGAGAAGAGCCGTGGCAGAAGTTGTGTTCTATAGATGTGGCCCCTGAGGATACAGAGAAGAGCCGTGGCAGAAGTTGTGTTCTGTATTGATGTGACCCCTGAGGATACAGAGAAGAGCCGGGGAAGAAGTTTTGTTTTATATAGATGTGACCCCTAATGATACAGAAAAGAGACAGGGCAGAGTTTGTGTTCTATAGATGTGGCCCCTGAGGATACAGAGAAGAGCTGCGCAGAGCTGATCTATAAAGATGTGGCCCCTGAGGATACCGAGAAGAGCCAGGGCAGAGTTTGTGTTCTATAGATGTGGCCCCTGAGGATACAGAGAAGAGCCGGGCAGCGCTGATCTATAGAGATGTGGCCCCTGAGGATACAGAGAAGGGCCGGGCAGAGCTGATCTATAGAGATGTGGCCCCTGAGGATACAGAGAAGGGCCGGCAAGCTGATATATAGAGATGTGGTCCCGTAGGATACAGAGAAGAGTCGGGGCAGAGCTCGTGCTCTCTATAGATGTGGCCCTGAATGGATGTGGTCTGGGGCCCTGGAGCAGAGCAGGCCCTAATGTTTTCTATGTACACAGAACAGCTGATGCTTCTCTCCAGCTCTGATCTGGAGTCTCCTGAATGGACACTTTTGTTTTGCCGGTTCCCATCATTTAGGCTTTAATTTCGCTCATTTACCTGTATAAACAATAATTACTATGGAATGTGGCGCGGAGGAGCCGATCCTGTCCGCTCTATCATCAGAGTTTAATTATCCGTGACCAGACCTAATCAATATGGAGGGAGCTGACATTTATTGGCGTCACTCAGGAAAACGGACAGAAACAACAAGCGTCCACCAGCTGTCAATCACCCGGGCGGACACACCTCCTGAACTCCTCAGGAATGATGTTATCTGATCCCGCCGAGGACGCCATAAGCTCCGTGTACAGATATCGGCAGAAGGGGATGAGAACCGCTGGTCCTGACACGATGGATGGGATCCCATAGAGGACACCAGGGCTCAGGCACCTCTCTTACCTTTACTGCTTGGTCTCTTATTAGGACCTGTTCACACTGACAATATTCAGTGAAGAATTTCCCCAGTGGATCTGTTCCGTCCGGGATCAGCGCTCAATGTCTCCCACAATTATGGGCAGGTGGATTGTATAGGAGGATTGAACATTTTCAATCTTCTGGCACAATCTAAAACCATGTTAATTCATGAGTCATGTGATCTTGTCTTTGTTTGTACCCCATAATTGTAAGTGCTGCGGAATCTGTAGGCACTATATAAATAAATAAATAATCACAGTGCTTATTATGTCAGAGAAAGTGGTCAGATCTGGGTCAGCTGACTTTCTCTGAACTCCAGTTCTATCTACATACTACTGTTATACTATATATACTGCTGCTGCTATCTCTATGGGATTCGGATATATAGTAGTTATATACCTCCCCTCCATCTCTATCTGTATACTGCTGCTATCTGTATGGGATCAGGATATATAGTAATTATACACCTTGCCTCCAGCTCTATCTGTATACTGCTGTTATCTCTAGGGATCAGGATATATAGTAGTTATACACCGCCCCCAACTCTATCTGTATACTGCTGTTATCTCTATGGGATCAGGATATATAGTGGTTATAAACCTCCCCCCAGCTCTATCTGTATACTGCTGCTATCTCTATGGGATCAGGATATATAGTAGTTATACACCTCCCCCCAGCTCTATCTGTATACTGCTGTTATCTCTATGGGATCAGGATATATAGTAGTTATACACCTTCCCTCCAGCTCTATCTGTATACTGCTGCTCTATCTATGGGATCAGGATATATAGTAGTTATGGACCTCAATTTTTTCCTTATGCAAATTTCCTACGTGCATGACGAGGGGTTCAGTGCGAAATTGCACCTTACAGTTAAAATTTTGTCCATTTACAGAAGAGATGTAGAAAGGCTTTTAAGACGAGACACTGGAAGACAGTGTTTATGGACCTGGGAGGCACCAATTAAGTTACCAGCGGAACCGGAGTCCAAAAGAGCAGAAGCAATGAAAGATGTCTTGGCAGAGGAAAATACTTGAACTGGGGTGGTCAAGTGAGGAGAGGTAATATTAACATCTAGGGAAGCCACTCCTACTTGTCCAAGTTTAGAGCATTCTCCCGGATGCGGAGGACGTATAGAACATTCTTTGAGAAAGTGCTCCGGACTGGTACAATATAAGCACAATTTTTTTTTTTTGTGTCGACTGGATTTTTCCTGCTGGGTTAAGTGGAATCGGTCCACCTCCATAGCCTCTTCGGCAAGAGGCAAGGTAAAGAGTAGGGGTGGATGTTGGAACACAGTGGCCAGACGAGGTAAACGCTGTGTTCGGGCAGGTTCTTTTTCCAAAGAAAGTTCCTCCTGTCTCTCGGCAAAATGCACATCAATTCGAGTGGCTAAATGGATAAGTCCGCTCAGGTTAGTCTAAGAATCTCGTGCAGCGAGATCATCCTTGATTCGAGAGGAAAGTCCTTTTTTAAAGGTAGCACACAAGGCCTCATCATTCCAAGAAAGTTCAGAGACAAGAGTACTGAACTTAACCGCATAGTCGCCAACGGAGGAGTTCCCTTGGCAGAGGTTCGGTAGAGCTGTCTCGGCAGAGAAGGCTAGCGTGGGTTCTTCAAATGCATTGTAGAATTCTGCAAGGAAGGCTGACAGGTTCAAGGAGACCGGATCTCTACGATCCCAGAGAGGAGTAGCTCAGGCTTAAGCTTTTCCAGACAGTAGAGTGAACACAAACGCCACTTTAGCACGCTCCGTCGGGAACAGATCCGCCATGAGTTCTAGATAGATAGAACACTGAGTCACAAAGCCTCTACACAGCTTGGGATCTTGTCATACTTTGAAAGCAAGGACAAACGAAGCTTGGTCCCAGGAGAAGCTGCAGACACAGGAGGAGGCTTAGCAACAGGTGGCTGCTGCTGAGTGGCAATAAGCTGTTGCACCATGGCTGAAAGTTGATTCACTTGTTGCGCCTGATGGGCTAACTGCTGCGACTGCTGAGCCACGACTGTGGAAAGCTCCGAGACATCTGGCAAAGGCACCCCAGCGGGATTCATGACCGGATCTTACTGTAACAGGTCACGGCAGGTGGTGGATCCTCTGGGCCTGTGAGGATGATGACGTGAGCCGTGCCAGGGAGCGGAGTCTAAGATGCCACTGGTTTTCACCAGAGCCCGCCGCAAAGTGGGATGGCTTTGCTGCAGCAGGCCGCACCCAGGTCGCTACCCCTGGCACGACTCGTCCACACAGGTAGCTGGGAGGTGGCACAAAAGGAGACTGGCGGGACGTGGCAAGAAGACAGTAGGTCAGGGCAGGAAACACAGGTGCAGGGTAGGTAAGGTAGCAAGGAACAGGTACACAGTAAAAGAGACACAGGACTTTCACTATGACAATATAGTGAGGACACGTAGAGGCAGAAGAAGAGGGAGGTAAGTGACAGGCTGGGATTCGCATGTGGAAACGTCCTCCATAAGCAAAGAGCGCTCACAGCCGACGTGTCTGGCCGGAGCGCAGGCGTTACATATAGTAGTTATACACCTCCTCTCCAGCTCTATCTGTATACTGCTGCTCTCTCTTGGGATCAGGATATATATTAGTTATACCCCTTCCCTCCAGCTCTATCTGTATACTGCTGCTCTCTCTTTGTAATAAGGATATATAGTAGTTATACACCCCCCTCCAGCTCTATCTCTATACTGCTGCTATCTCTATGGGATCAGGTATATAGTAGTTATACCCCTTCCCCGGGGCTGTTTTCATAAAAAAAAATTTTTGCTGGGTTTTTTCGTGATTTTTCCCAAAATTTTGACAAAAAAAATATGCTTTTTTACCCCAATTGTGGAAATCATGGTATAAATGTATAATTGCTACAGCACTTTTGGGAAATTACAGTCACAAATGCAGTAAAAATTTGTAAACATAACCTAAAGACTCCTCAATTGTGATTAAAGGGGTACTCCGGTGAAAACCTTTTTTCTTTTAAATCAACTGGTGGCAGAAAGTTAAACATATTTGTAAATTACTTCTATTAATAAATCTTAATCCTTCCTGTACTTATTAGCTGCTGAATACTACAGAGGAAATTCTTTTCTTTTTGGAATGCTCTCTGAGGACATCACGACCACATTTCTCTCTGCTGACGTTATTATAATAATAATAATAATAAGTCTTTAATTATTGTTGTCCTTAGTGGGATTTGAACCCAAGTCCCCAGCACTGCAAGGCAGCAGTGCTAACCACTGAGCCACCATGCTGCCCTTAGCATACATCTGCAATGCACAGTTGCTAAAATGGACAGAGATGTCAGCAGAGAGCACTGTGCTCGTGATGTCATCAGTGTTCCAAAAAGAAATTTCCTCTGTAGCATTCAGCAGCTAATAAGTACTGGAAGGATTAAGATTTTTTAATAGAAGTAATTTACAAATATGTTTAACTTTCTGCCACCAGTTGATTTAAAAGAAAAAAGGTTTTCACCGGAGTACCCCTTTAAAGGTCAAATTACTTTTCTCTCATGACCAAATTTCTCTAAAAAATGCATTTTAAAATGTATCAAGACAGCACATAATGTGTGTTACGCCGAGCGCTCCGGGTCCCCGCTCCTCCCCGGAGCGCTCGCTTCACTCTCCCCGCGGCAGCGCTCCGGTCACGTCCTCTGACCCGGGGCGCTGCGATTCCGCTGCCAGCCGGGATGCGATTCGCGATGCGGGTAGCGCCCGCTCGCGATGCGCACCCCGGCTCCCCTACCTGACTCGCTCTCCGTCTGTTCTGTCCCGGCGCGCGCGGCCCCGCTCCCTAGGGCGCGCGCGCGCCGGGTCTCTGCGATTTAAAGGGCCACTGCGCCGCTGATTGGCGCAGTGGTTCCAATCAGTGTGTTCACCTGTGCACTTCCCTATATCACCTCACTTCCCCTGCACTCCCTTGCCGGATCTTGTTGCACTTGTGCCTAGTGAAAGCGTTCCCTTGTCTGTTCCTAGTCCGTGTTCCTGACCTCCTGCCGTTGCCCCTGACTACGATCCTTGCCGCCTGCCCCCGACCTTCTGCTACGTCCGACCTTGCTTCTGCCTACTCCCTTGTACCTCGCCTATCTTCAGCATCTTCAGCAGCCAGAGAGGTGAGCCGTTGCTAGTGGATACGACCTGGTCACTACCGCCGCAGCAAGACCATCCCGCTTTGCGGCGGGCTCTGGTGAAAACCTGTAGTGGCTTAGAACCGGTCCACTAGCGCGGTCCTCGCCATCCCTCTCTGGCACAGAGGATCCACTACCTGCCAGCCGGCATCGTGACAGTAGATCCGGTCATGGATCCCGCTGAAGTTCCTCTGTCAGTTGTCGCTGACCTCACCACGGTGGCCGCCCAGCAAGCCCGACAGATCGCCCTTCTAACCCGTCAGCTGTCGGAAATGTCCACCATTTCGCACCAACTTCAGTCGCAACTTCTCCAGCAATCTTCTCCTCCGCCAGCTCCTGCACCTCCTCCGCAGCGAGTGGCCACTCCTAGCCTCCGCCTGTCCTTGCCGGACAAATTTAATGGGGACTCTAAGTATTGCCGTGGCTTTCTTTCGCAATGTTCCCAGCACTTGGAGATGATGTCGGACCAGTTTCCTACTGAAAGGTCTAAGGTGGCTTTCGTGTTCTGCCTTCTGTCTGGAAAAGCCCTGTCATGGGCCGCACCGCTCTGGGACCGCAATGACCCCGTCACTGCCTCTGTACACTCCTTCTTCTCGGAAATTCGAAGTGTCTTTGAGGAACCTGCCCGAGCTTCTTCAGCCGAGATTGCCCTGCTGAACCTGGCCCAGGGTGTTTCTTCCGTTGGCGAGTACGCCATTCAGTTCCGTGCTCTTGCTTACGAGTTGTCCTGGAATAGTGAGGTTCTCTGCGCGACCTTTAAAAAAGGCCTATCCAGCAACATTAAAGATGTTCTGGCCGCACGAGAGACTCCTGCTGAACTACATGAACTCATTCATCTAGCCACTCGCATTGACATGCGTTCTTCCGGATGGCGTCTGGAGCTCCGCCTGGATATGGACTTTGTTCGCACAAAGCGTTTTTTCTCTCCGGCTCCTCTCTCCTCTGGTCCTCTGCAATCTGTTCCTGTGCTTCCCGCCGCGGAGGCTATGCAAGTTGACCGGTCTTGCTTGACACCTCAAGAGAGGACACGACGCCGCATGGAGAATCTTTGCCTGTACTATGCCGGTACCGAACACTTCCTGAAGGATTGTCCTATCCGTCCTCCCCGCCTGGAAAGACGTACGCTGACTCCGCACAAAGGTGACACAGTTCTTGATGTCAACTCTGCTTCTCCACGCCTTACTGTGCCTGTGCGGATATCTGCCTCTACCTTCTCCTTCTCTACTATGCTCTTCTTGGATTCCGGATCTGCAGGAAAATTTTTTTTGGCCTCTCTCATCAACAGGTTCTACGTTCCTGTGACCAGTCTCGCCAGACCCCTCTACATCTATTGTTTTTACAATAAAAGATTGGACTGTCTCGTACGTTTCCACACAGAACCCCTCCTAATTTGCATCGGACCTCATCACGGAAAAAAATTGAGTTTTTTTTTCCTCAGGTTCTTTGGCCCCAAGAAGAGGGGGAGACCCAAGGGGGGGGGTACTGTTACGCCGAGCGCTCCGGGTCCCCGCTCCTCCCCGGAGCGCTCGCTTCACTCTCCCCGCGGCAGCGCTCCGGTCACGTCCTCTGACCCGGGGCGCTGCGATTCCGCTGCCAGCCGGGATGCGATTCGCGATGCGGGTAGCGCCCGCTCGCGATGCGCACCCCGGCTCCCCTACCTGACTCGCTCTCCGTCTGTTCTGTCCCGGCGCGCGCGGCCCCGCTCCCTAGGGCGCGCGCGCGCCGGGTCTCTGCGATTTAAAGGGCCACTGCGCCGCTGATTGGCGCAGTGGTTCCAATCAGTGTGTTCACCTGTGCACTTCCCTATATCACCTCACTTCCCCTGCACTCCCTTGCCGGATCTTGTTGCACTTGTGCCTAGTGAAAGCGTTCCCTTGTCTGTTCCTAGTCCGTGTTCCTGACCTCCTGCCGTTGCCCCTGACTACGATCCTTGCCGCCTGCCCCCGACCTTCTGCTACGTCCGACCTTGCTTCTGCCTACTCCCTTGTACCTCGCCTATCTTCAGCATCTTCAGCAGCCAGAGAGGTGAGCCGTTGCTAGTGGATACGACCTGGTCACTACCGCCGCAGCAAGACCATCCCGCTTTGCGGCGGGCTCTGGTGAAAACCTGTAGTGGCTTAGAACCGGTCCACTAGCGCGGTCCTCGCCATCCCTCTCTGGCACAGAGGATCCACTACCTGCCAGCCGGCATCGTGACAATGTGAACTGACCTCCAGCACCAGCCGCCTAATGAGATGAACAGATGCAGTGATCAGACTCCACACCCTCTTTTTACGAAGCCAAGAGGATTCATGGAAAATGTAGGCAGCATTAGGAAATCATTTCAGTGATGGAATTGTGATCAGTATGGCTGAAAACCCCACATCTGCCTCATCAGCTTAAACAGGCAAGCACAAGGTATACACAAGAACCTCTGCATTATTCTTTAATAATAACTCATGCTGCACTATATGAGCTTTCCTGATGTGTTTTGCGCATAAGAGTTTCCACCATGTTTGCTGGTGAGGTCTCCAGAACAGACCTCGGTTATTCCAGATGTGGCCCTGCTAGAGCTCTACACAGCTGGGTCACAATCCTCCCCCTCTTGGTTACACCTCTAGCTCTTCATCCAAGCATTCTTCTTATTTATTCACAACCTGGACACATAAATCATTCATCTTCTAAAATTCTGGAAATGATCGGAGACATTTTCATCCGACCGGACCATGTCACCCAGACCTATGTAGGATAGAATGATCGGCACCACCGTCACCAGACCTGTGTAAGATAGAAGGATCGGCACCACATCACCAGATCTGTGTTGGATAGAATAATCTGCACTACTGTCACCAGACCTGTGTAGGATAGAAGAATCGGCACCACAGTCACCAGACCTGTGTAGGATTGAAGGAACGGCACCACAGTCACAAGACCTGTGTCACGCACCTGGATGTAGGCTGTCACGAAGCTGGAAGTGGATCCTCCACCTGTGTGGCAGATGACTCGGACCATATCGGGGAGCGGAGTCTAAGGTGCCGCTGGTTTTCACCAGAGCCCGCCGCAAGGCAGACTGGGCTTGCTGCGGCAGGCAACACCCAGGTCGCTACCCCCGACATGGCTCGACTACACAGGTAACTGGGCAAGACAAGGTACCGAAGGATAAGACTGTAGCGTAGTCAAACGTAGCAGAAGGTCTAGGCAGGCGGCAAAAGTTCGTAGTAAAAAAACAAAGGTCTGGATACACGGGAATGGAAAAACAGGCAATGGGAATACTTTCTCTCAGGCAAATGGCACTGAAGATCCGGCAGGGGTGTGTGGGAGGTGCAACAACTTATAATGTGCTGTCAGGTGCATTTACTAATTATCGGTGTACTGGCCCTTTAAATGAAGCTGCAGGAGCGGGACTAGATGAGTGACGGGCCAGCGTTTGTATGCGGGTGCGTCCCGCAATGTGAATCCCGGCCCTGCCGGCGGTCGGGGACACAGGGACACTGCAGTGCAGTGTATAACAGTACTCCCCCCCCCCTTTGGTCTCCCCCTCTTTTTACGGCTCAAGAACCTTTTGAGAAGATCCTGATCTAAGATGTTATCCTGTGGTTCCCAAGACCTCTCCTCTGGTCCGAACCCCTCCCAATCTACAAGAAAGAAACATTTTCCTCTGATGAGTTTGGAGTCTAGAATTTCTTTGACCGAATATACATCCGAGGTACCCGAGATGGGAGTAGATGAAACGTCCTTTTTTGAGAAGCGGTTATAGATGACGGGTTTCAAGAGGGAGACGTGAAAAGAATTTGGGATCCGAAGGGAGGAAGGGAGATGAGGAGAATAAGGATTTAGGCGTTTCTTGACTTTGTAAGGACCCAAATAGTGTGGACCCAGTTTGTAACAGGGTACATTGAAGCGGATGTATTTAGATGACAACCACATTTTGTCCCCAGGTGAGTATTCGGGAGGAGGATGCCTTTTCTTGTCCGTTTGAAATTTCATACTGGTCATGGCACGAAGAAGGGAGAGACGAGTCTTCTTCCAGATGGAGGAGAATTTCCGTACAAGTTTATCCGCCATGGGGACACCGGAGGGAGAACACAAGGGCAAAGGTGGACGAGGATGGAGTCCATAGACTACAAAGAAAGGTGAAAATCCTGTGGATTCGGTATCCTTATGGTTGTATGAAAACTCTGCCCAGGGTAGTAGATCGGCCCAGTCGTCTTGGCGGGCAGAAACAAAGTGGCGAATGTAATCTCCCAAGACCTGATTCAGCCTCTCAACTTGACCATTAGATTGGGGATGATAGGCAGAGGAGAAATCCAGTTTAACTCGAAGATGTGAGCAGAGTGCCCTCCAGAATTTAGAAACGAACTGGACTGCCCAGTCAGAAACAATATGTGTCGTAATCCATGGAGACAGAAGATATGGGAAAGGAACTGTTATGCAAGTTGAGGAGCAGATGGTAGACCAGGCTATCTTAGTGAGTGAGCCATCTTAGAAAATCGGTCCACAACTACCCAAATGACCGTATTGCCGTTAGAAGGAAGGTCTGTAATAAAGCCCATAGCAATGTTAATCCAAGGCAGGTTAGGAAAAGGTAAAGGATGTAAAAGACTGGCTGGCTTGGCACTTGGTGTTTTGTCCCAGGCACAGACTGGGCAGGAACGAACAAAGTCTGTGACATCTCATTTCAGAGTGAGCCACCAATACTGTCGGGATATTAGTTTCAAGGATTTACGGATACCGGCATGACCAGCCAACAGAGAGGAATGACCCCATTTCAAGACTCGGAGTCTCAGATGAGGAGATACATAAGTATTTCCAGGGGGCAGATGCTGAATACTTGCTGGTGCTGCGGAAATAAGACAATCAGGAGGAACAATATGTTAAAGATATGATTCCAGGTCTTGTACTTCACAAGATCTTGATAGAGCGTCAGCTCGAAGATTCTTCTCTGCTGGACGGAAATTAATAAAAAAGTTAAACCTGGAGAAGAATAGGGACCAGCGAGCCTGACGAGGGTTAAGACGTTGAGCAGACTGAAGATAGAGTAGATTCTTGTGATCCGTGTAGATGGTAATTGGAGGCACAGAGCCCTCTAAGAGATGTCGCCATTCTTCCAAGGCCAACTTAATAGCCAGGAGCTCACGATCTCCTATAGTTTAATTTCTCTCCGCTGGAGAGAAAGTCTTAGAGAAAAATCTGCAAGTCACAGTCCTGCCCTCGGAAGGTCTTTGTGTCAAGACTGCTCCTGCACCAACTGAAGAAGCATCCTCCTCCAAAGTAAACGGCTCTTCCGGATCCAGTCTTGATAACACCGGAGCTGAAGCGAAGGCAGACTTTAAGTGCTTGAAGGCTTCCTCGGCCTCTGGAGTCCAGGCCTTCAGATTGGCAGTTTTCTTGGTAAGAGACACAATGGGGCAACCAAGGTGGAATAGTGGGGAATAAACTGCTGGTAATAATTGGCAAAGCCAAGGGAGCGCTGAATCGGTTTCAGACCAGAAAGTTGAGAGAACTCCAGTACAGCGGATAATTTGTTAGGATCCATTTGAAGTCCTTGACTGGTAACAATGTACCCCAGAAACGTTAGACTGGTCTTTTCAAAAGTACACTTTTCAAGTTTTGCATAGAGTTGGTTGTCTCGGAGACGCTGTAAAACTTGACGGTGATGGAGACGATGAGTGTGAAGATTGGGCAAATAGATGAAAATGTCATCCCAATAGACCACGACACAGGAGTAGAGAAGGTCCCGAAAAATGTCATTGACAAACTCCTGGAAGACTGCTGGAGCATTACATAGTCCGAATGGCATTACAAGATACTCAAAATGTCCGTCTCGAGTATTAAATGCAGTCTTCCACTCATCCCCTTCTCTTATACGGATCAAATTATAGGCACCACGGAGATCCAGTTTGGAGAAAATCATGGCACCTCCCAGCCAATCAAACAATTCCAAGATTAAAGGAAGGGGATAATGATTTTTTTACTGTCATTTTATTCAGTCCTCGGTAGTCGATGCAAGGACACAATGACCCATCCCTTTTTTCCAAGAAGAAGAACCTGGCTTTGGCAAGAGAAGAGGATTTCCTGATGAATCCCTTCTGAAGGTTCTCTTGAATGTAAGTTGACAGGGCCTGGGTTTCAGGAACTGACAAGGGGTAGATTCGGCCCTTGGGAGGTGTGGTGCCAGGCAGTAAATCAATGGGACAATCGTATGGACGATGTGGAGGCAAGACTTCAGCTTGCTTTTAACTGAAGACATCAGCAAAATCATGGAGGAACGAAGGTAAACCGGGCAGAGTACTAGACAAAGATTTCAACTTAGTCACATGTATATGTATACAATGGTTGTTGCAGTGCGGGCCCCAGCGAAGAACTTCTCCAGTTTTCCAATCAAGCTGCGGAGCATGGAGTTGCAACCATGGGAGGCCAAGCAATAAAGGAGAAGTGCAGTTTGGGAGAATGTAGAAGGACAAGTTCTCCCTATGGGAGACTCCAACTTGCATATAGCACAGTACAGTCCAGTCTTTCTCCATTGATCGTAGAGATATACAGTGGTTTCAAGAGGCGGGACACCGGCAGATGATACCTATGTACTAGGAAGGAAGAAGAAGCTGGACCAGGGGTCCTCAAACTACGGCCCACGGGCCACATGCGGCCCGCAGAGCGCATTTACCTGGCCCGCTGGGTGTTTTTACCTCGGGACATCCCTGTGTTCCGAAAGATGCTTTTGGAACACAGGGACGCCTCTGTTAAGTCTCTGCAGCCCCTCGTCTACTTTAAAAACGCGGGGACTGCTGGGAGCTAGCATACGCAGGGACGTCACTGATGTCCCATGCATGCGCCTATGGCAACGGAGCGCAGAGGAGCCGGGAAGAAGAAGGACGCACGCTGGCAGTTGGTAAGTGTTTGTCAGCGGCGCGTCAGCTTCGGTGTTCCGACCACCGAACCTCCGGTCCCGCTATGGCCGGAGCAGTGGTCGGAACACTGAAGTGGGGCAGTACACAGGCATACAGCCTCCAGCCATACTGTATCGCTGGAGGCTGTATGCCTGTGGGGGAACACACTGCCAGCCTAATGTGGGGGACTATATTGCACCTAATGTGGGGGGACTATACTGCCAACGTAATGTGGGGGACTATATAGCACCTAATGTGGGTGAAGATACTGCCAGCCTAATGTGGGTGACAATATTGCACCTAATGTGGGGGAACTATACTGCCAACGTAATATGGGGGACTATACTGCCAGACTATTGTGGGGGACTATATTGCACCTAATGTGGGGGGACTATACTGCACCTAATGTGGGGGAACATACTGCCAACGTAATGGGGGGAACATACTGCCAGCCTAATGTGGGGGACTATATTGCACCTAATGTGGGGGGACTATACTGCACCTAATGTGGGGGAACATACTGCCAACTTAATGTGGGGGACTATACTGCACCTAATGTGGGGGAACATACTGCCAACATAATGTGGGGGACTATACTGCACCTAATGTGGGGGAACATACTGCCAACGTAATGTGGGGGACTATACTGCACCTAATGTGGGGGAACATACTGCCAACGTAATGTGGGGGGCAATATTGCACCTAATGTGGGGGAACATACTGCCAGCCTAATGTGGGGGAACTATACTGCCAACCTAATGTGGGGGAACTATACTGCAAACTAAATGTGGGGGAACTATACTGCCAACCTAATGTGGGGGAACTACAACCTAATGTGGGGGGAAACTATACTGCCAACCTAATGTGGGGGAACTACAACCTAATGTGGGGGGAACTATACTGCCAACCTAATGTGGGGGAACTGTACTGCACCTAATGTGGGGGAACTACAACCTAATGTGGGGGAACTATACTGCCAACCTAATGTGGGGGGAACTATACTGCCAACCTAATGTGGGGGAACTACAACCTAATGTGGGGGAACTATACTGCCAACCTAATGTGGGGGAACTATACTGCCAACCTAATGTGGGGGGGGGGGGGGAATTATACTGCCAGCCTAATGTGGGGGAACTATACTGCCAACCTAATGTGGGGGAACTATACTGCCAACCCTAATGTGGGGGGAACTGTGCTGCCTACCTAATGTGGGGGGAGCTTTGCTGCATACTTAAAGGGGTAGTCCACTAATAAGATATATGTATGCATAGGAATTTGTTCATAGTTTTTTTTTTTTTTTTAAACTATAGTCCGGCCCTCCAATGGTCTGAGGGACCGTGAACTGGCCCCCTGTTTAAAAAGTTTGAGGACCCCTGAGCTGGACCATCAGATTTAAGTGTAGAGAGGTGGAATTCACACCTAGGGAGGCCTCTCCAACAAACCCTAGGTGCGAGCGTTTCCCTGTGGCTGAGGACGCAGAGGACAGTCCTTAAATGGGCACTGTAACAAAATGAAAACAATGAAAACAAAAAATTGATGTGTTGTAGTACTTAAGTACTACAACATATCTCTAATATAGTTTAATTAAAAAAAGTGATTTTAAAACAGTGAACTAAGCTGGAGGCGCCCTGTATAGGTGAACTACGGGCAGAAGTTTCGGCCCCAGCAGGCATCAGTGACGTGGTGCCTTCTGGGGAAGTCTGCCTGGTAGTGAGCACACTGCCAGGCAGACAAAAATGCATTTTTAATATGTAGAAAAAAATTTAAGGCAGGGAGGGGGTTAGGGATAGATGGGTGATAGGAAGGGATATGAAAAACTCAACCTGTGTAGGATAGAAGGATCGGCACCCCCATCACCAGACCAGTGTACAATAGAAGGATCAACACCACCATTACCAGACCTGTGTAGGATAGAAAGATCAACACCCCCGTCACCAGACCTGTGTAGGATAGAAAGATCAACACCACCGTCACCAGACCTCAGTAGGATAGAAGGATCGGCACCACCATTACCAGACTTGGATAGAAGGATCGGCACCACCGTCACCAGATCTGTGTAGGATAGAAGGATCGGCACCACCATTACCAGATCTGTGTAGGATAGAAGGATCGGCACCACCATTACCAGACCTGTGTAGGATAGAAGGATCGGCACCACCGTCACCAGATCTGTGTAGGATAGAAGGATCGGCACCACCATTACCAGACCTGTGTAGGATAGAAGGATCGGCACCACCATTACCAGATCTGTGTAGGATAGAAGGATCGACACCACTGTTACCAGAGATCAAACCTATTCAGCTGCCTTAAAGGGGAACTCCGGTGCCAGAAAGTTAAACAGATTTGTAAATTGCTTCTATTAAAAAATCTTAATCCTTCCAGTACATATTAGCTGCTGAATACTACAGAGGAAATTCTTTTCTTTTTGGAACACAGATCTCTCTGCTGACATCATGACCACAGTGCTCTTTGCTGACACCTCTGTCCAAGAGAAAATCCCCATAGAAAACATATGCTGCTCTGGTCAGTTCCTAAAATGGACAGAGATGTCAGCAGAGAGCTCTGTGCTCATGATGTCAGCAGAGAGCACTGTGTTCCAAAAAGAAAATAATTTCCTCTGTAGTATTCAGCAGCTAATAAGTACTGGAAGGATTAAGATTTTTTAATAGAAGTAATTTACAAATCTGTTTAACTTTCTGTCACAAGTTGATAAAAAAAAAAGAAAGTTTTCCACAAGAGTACCCCTTTAACGACGCAGGACGTATATTTACGTCCTGCACCGGCTCTCGCGATATGAAGCGGGGTCGCGCTGCGACCCCGCATCACATCGCGTCGGTCCCGGCGCTCATCAACGGCCGGGACCCGCGGCTAATACCACACATCGCCGATTGCGGCGATGTGCGGTATTAACCCTTTAGAAGCAGCGGTCAAAGCTGGCCGCGCTTCTAAAGCGAAAGTGAAAGTATCCCGGCTAGTCAGTCGGGCTGTTCGGGACCGCCGCGGTGAAATCGCGGCGTCCCGAACAGCTTGCAGGACACCGGGAGGGCTCTTACCTGCCTCCTCGGTGTCCGATCGACGAATGACTGCTCCGTGCCTGAGATCCAGGCAGGAGCAGTCAGGCGCCGATAACACTGATCACAGGCGTCTTAATACACGCCAGTGATCAGCATAGGAGATCAGTGTGTGCAGTGTTATAGGTCCCTATGGGATAACAATGATCAGTGTGTGCAGTGTTATAGGTCCCTATGGGGTAATAATGATCAGTATAAGAGATCAGTGTGTGCAGTGTTATAGTCTCCTATGGGATAATAATGATCAGTATAAGAGATCAGTGTGTGCAGTGTTATAGGTCCCTATGGGACCTATAACATTGCAAAAAAAAAGTGTTAATAAAGGTCATTTACACAAAATCAAACCTATATAAGTAGGATATCATTGTAACCGTATGGACCTACAGAATAATGATAAGGTGTCATTTTTACCGAAATATGCACTGCGTAGAAATGGAAGCCCCTAAAAGTTACAAAATGGCGTTTTTTCTTCGATTTTGTCGCACAATGATTTTTTTTTCCGTTTCGTCGTGAATTTTTGGGTAAAATGACTGATGTCACTGCAAAGTAGAATTGGTGACGCAAAAAATAAGCCATAATATGGATTTTTAGGTGGAAAATTGAAAGGGTTATGATTTTTAAAAGGTAAGGAGGAAAAAACGAAAGTGCAAAAACGGAAAGACCCTGAGTCCTTAAGGGGTTAAGGAAATGTTAAACATTTGTAGACAGACAGAAATGTAATCTTGTTCTTGGCATTAGAGATGGCAATGTAAGGAATTAGGATAATAATAAAGCGAGTGCACCCAAGTCATCCATTTGAGGGATGATTGAGTTGACATCTGACATACTGAGTACGTGCCCAGGATTACGCAGCTCTGTGCATTTATCTCATCAAATTAATCATTTGGCAAAATGTATTTTTTTTTCTATCACAAAATGTGGTTCCTCCCTTTGTCCTCACCTGTCGGGAACCAAAATGTCTAATATGCTTGGAAATTGGTGTGGGGCGTCTCACCTGAGGCAGGCTTAACTATTGTCCAAAGATTGTCCCCCCATAATCATCATAATGCCCCCATAATCATGTATCCATTTGGTCATTTGACACCACTTGTCCAGAACCCTACTGTGTTGATCCAGAGGAAGGCAAAGACCCCCATGAGGCTTATGCTAATTGCCCCATGACAGAGGAAAATTTTTTCCCAACCACAATATGGCATCAGAATAAATCCCTGGATCAACGCTTTATCCCCACAAATCTGTATCCATAACTTGTAATTTTATTACTCTCTAGAAAAACATCCAGGCCCCTTGAACTTGTTTATTGAGTCAGACATCACAACATCATGTGGCAGAGTTCCATAGTCTCACTGCTCTTACAGTAAAGAATCCTCCTTCACAACATCATGTGGCAGAGAGTTCCATAGTCTCACTGCTCTTACAGTAAAGAATCCTCCTTCACAACATCATGTGGCAGAGAGTTCCATAGTCTCACTGCTCTTACAGTAAAGAATCTGACTGTGATGATGGTGAAACCTTCTTTCCTCTAGACGTAGAGGATGCCCCTTGTCATGGCTACCGGCCTAGATATAAAAAGATCCCTAGAAAGATCCCTGTACTGTCCATTTATATATCTGTGATCAGATCCCCCTAAGACGTCTTATCTCCAAACTAAATAACCCCAAGTGATAACCTATCTCTGTCCTGCAATCCTCCCATACCAATATTATCTTTGTCGCCCTCCTCTGAACCCTCTCCAGTTCAGTCATGTCCTTCCTATATAGAGGTGCCCAGAATTGGACACAATACTCCATGTGAGGTTTGACTAGTGGTTAATACAGAGGCAAAACTATGTTCGTAGTGGCGTAGAGGGCAAAATTTGAAAAGCCTAAATTTTAAACCTCTTGCAGTGCGCTGGCTACTAGAAGCCCTCACCCTTGCTTCTGCTACTTCCAGCTAGGCCTAGGCCTGTAAAAATTTGAAAAACCTATTTTTTTTAAAAACATTTAAAAAACCTTATTTTTTATACTTCCTGCTGTCCATTGGCTACTACAACTCTTACCAGTCCACTTCCTTCTGCTGTACACTGGAAACTATAAAACCTCCTGCTGTATGCTGGTTACTATTAAACCACAAATTTCTGCTTTGAATAATTATGTGCCAGAGAGGGTGATTCAAATTGGTCCCTGTCCCCACTGAGGCTCACAAGCTAAAATCACCTGTCAGTATGTTTTGGAAATATGTGAGGAAACGGATTATGCAGAAGAAAACCCATGCAAACATGGGGAGAACAAACTTAATTCAAATGCTGTCCTTGGTGGGATTGTAACCTAGGATGCCAGCAAAGCAACATTGCTAACCACTGAGCCACCGTGCTGCTTCCAAATATTCAAAATTTTACATATTTTTTTGGTTAGAAATTTTTAAAAGTCAATTCTGTTTGAAAAGTAAAAACAAATAAACACTTCTTTACCGTGTAGGGGGATCCTGTTTACCGTATTTTTCGCTGTATAAGACGCACTTTTTCTTCCCCAAAACTGGGTGGAAAAAGTCGGTGCGTCTTATACGGCGAATACACCCCCTATCGCGGCGGTCCCTGCGGCCATCAACGGCCAGGACCCGCGGCTAATACAGGACATCACTGATCGCGGTGATGCCCTGTATTAACCCTTCAGACGCGGCGATCAAAGCTGACCGCCGCATCTGAAGGGAAAGTGACACTAACCCGGCTGTGCAGTCAGGCTGTTCGGGACCGCCGCGATTTCACCATGGCGGTCCCGAACAGCCGGGTTAGTGCTTACAGGACACCGGGAGGGACCTTACCTGCCTCCTCGGTGTCTTCTCCGTTCAGGGATCCCCTGTATGACCGGCGCTCTTCTTCCTCGTCATTACGTCGTCGCGTAAGTGCGTCGGCGTGCGTAACGACGTGATGGCGGCGACGGAGAGCGAGGATACCCGACCGGCAGCAGAGACGTTCCGGAGCGACGGGGACACGGCGACAGCGATGAAGTGACATCCAGAGCAGCGGTGATGGGTCCGGAGCGGCGGGGACACGTGAGTATTACCTAATATACCAGTGGTCTTCAACCTGCGGACCTCCAGATGTTGCAAAACTACAACTCCCAGCATGCCCGGACAGCCAACGGCTGTCCGGGCATGCTTGGAGTTGTAGTTTTGCAACATCTGGAGGTCTGCAGGTTGAAGATCACTATTGGGTTCAAAATCTTAATTTTTTTTTAGATTTTGCACCTATAAATTGGGTGCGTCTTATACGCCGGTGCGTCCTATAGGACGAAAAATACGGAAAATTGCCAAACGTAGAATTTTATATAATTTATTTAAAATATAAAAAATTTACAAAAGCGCTTTCTTGACTGTCTTCAGGTTCTTCACTATTTTGAGACACTGTCACCAACGCTTGGAAAAAACCACTGCATTTTGATGCCTCTGTGTGCACTTTAAAACCGGCAGGCATCTAGTGGCAACAAGGAATTCTTTATGCCGCTTTATTTTAGTTTGACTAAGCCTAGAAGCTGTTAGTTACCATGGATTACCACATGTCGCACTTACTGAGCCTTAAAACCCCTTTAAAACTACTTTCTTAAAAGACTACATTCTTAAAAGAGGGGGTTTAGAGCATATTTTGTTGCCGGTTCGTGTTAAGCCAATCCGTATCGAACCAGTGATTTTAGAAAAGTTTGGTGAAACCAGCTAATTGAATTTTTTTTAAAGTTTGCTCATCTCTACTGATTAGGCTGTTCACTGATCTTAAAGTATTTTTGTCGGTTTGGCCAGTTTTTAACCATTTAACCTATTTTCTTGCTTTATTTCCACGATAGCCTCCTGGTAAGATGTCTGATCACGGGGGGTTCCGCCGCTGGGGACTCCCGCGATCTCCCTACTGCACCTGGCGTTCGTTTAGAGCGTCGGGTTCAGCGCCGGAGGGCCGAGACATCACGACTGCGCCCCGCTCATCACGTCACGACCACGTCCCTTCAATGCAAGTCTATGGGAGGGCACCATGAGCTTCCGTCCCGCATTACCAGTCATCCGGCATGGAGCGAAGTTTGCTCCGTGCACTGGATGTCTGGGGTGCCGCAGCCGAGAACGCGGAGGTCCCCAGCGGCAGGACCCCCCCAGCAATCAGACATCTAAATCCCCTATCCTTTGGATAGGGGATAAGATGTCTAGGGGCAGAGTACCCCTTTAACTTATTGGTCCCAGAAGAGACAAAGAAAAACCCAAAAGGTTAATCCCAGGTCCCACCCGTCCTACCATCTCCAGTGCTTTTCATAGGGACTTTCATGAGAGTAAGGCAGAGCTAAGAATGGAAAACCCTGGAACAAGAAAACTGCCTACATGCAGCCGGGAGCTAGAGGGAACATCCCTTTCCTTCCCAATCAGTGCTGCGGATCGTGTCTTGCAATCCTCCTCAGGTGCCCTTCCAGTATCCCTGATGGAGGTGAAGACATCAGAGTGCGGCTCAGCCAGTTATTGGCTTAGACAGGACAACGTTGTGACCAGTGATTGGTTGAGCAGCGATGTCTTGAACTGACCCAGTCTCTGGTGAACTGCACTTCCTGGTGCTGGGGTCCAATACATCATGGTGTCCCACCTTATTCAGTGATTGGCTGAGCAGCACTCAAGATGTCTTGACCTCCAACACAAGGAAGTGGAGCACAGGAGAGACCAGAATCAGCGATACCGGAAGCCACGGGGACTGAGTGAGAGGTAAATATAGAACAACCCTTTTCAATGGAAAATTCATTGAACCTCTTAAGGACGCAGGGCATACCTGTACGCCCTGCGCGCGGTCCCAGTATATAACATGGGGTTATGCCGTGACCCCACGTCATACCAGGTCGGTCCCGGCAGTTAATGAAAGCAGGGACCCTGGGATAATAGCGTGTGGCACTGATCGTCGTGCCGCGCGGTATTAACCCTTTAGATGAGGTATTCAAAGTTGATCGCTACGTCTAAAATGAAAGTGAAAGCTTACCGGCAGCTCAGTTCGGTTGATCAGGACCATCGCGATGAAATCGCGATGTCCCGATTAGCTAGAATGCGAGCGGAGGTCCCCTTACCTGACTCTGTCGCGTCCGATCGGCGATTGATTGTTCCAAGCCTGAAATCCAGGATTGAGCAATTGACCACCGATAACACTGATCTTTGCATTGTCAATGCATGGCAATGATCTGTGTAGCAGATCAGTGTGTGCAGTGTAATAGCCACTAGGGGGGGCTATAACACTGCAAAAAAAAGTGTGAAACAAGTTAATAAAGATCATTTAACCCCTTCCCTAAAAAAAGTAAGAATCACCCCCTTTTCCCATTAAAAAAAAAGTGTAAATAAAAATAAACATGTGGTATTGCCGTGTGCCGAAATGTCCGAATTATAAAAATATATCGTCAATTGAACTGCACGGTCAATGGCGTACGCGCAAAAAAATTCCAAAGACCAAAATAGTGTATTTTTGGTCACTTTTTATATCATGAAAAAATGAATAAAAAGCGATCAAAAAGTCCAATCAATATAAAAATGATACCGATAAAAACTTCAGATCATGGCGCAAAAAATGAGCCCTCATACCGCCCCATACAAGGAAGAATCAAAAAGTTTTAGGGGTCAGAAGATGGCAATTTTAAACGTATAAATTTTCCTGCATGTAGTTATGATTTTTTTTTTTGAAGTACGACAAAATCACCTATATAAGTAGGGGATCATTATAATCGTATGCACCTACAGAATAAAGAGAAGGTGTCATTTTTTCCAAATATGCACTGCGTAGAAACGGAAGCCCCCAAAAGTTACAAACTTGCAGTTTTTCTTAAATTTTGTCGCACAATGAATTTTGTTTCCATTTCACCGTGGATATTTTGGTAAAATGACTAATGCCACTGCAAAATAGAATTGGTGGTGCAAAATTTAAAGGGCTATGATTTTTAGAACAAACCCTGCGTCCTTAAGAGGTTAAAATCACACTCCACCAGATCCATGTCAACCTCATGGGTGGTCAGATGCCTCTTTGTAGCTTCATTCCTCCATGTAGATCTCCTCTAGAGCAGTGATGTTTTGATGCTGTCGCTGGACAACACGGACTTACAACTGCCTCCAAAGGTTTTCTATGGGGTTGAGACCTGGAGACAGGCTAGGCCACTCCAGGACCTTGAAATGCTTCTTACAAAGCCACTCCTTTGTTGCCTGGGTGGTGTGTTTAGGATCATAGTCTTGCTGAAAGACCCAGCCATGTTTCATCTTCAATGCCCTTACTGATGGAAGGAGGTTTTCACTCAAAATCTCACGATACATGGCCCCATTCATTCTTTCCTTTACATGGATCAGTCGTCCTGGCCCCAAAGCATGATGTTTTCACCCCCATGCTTCACAGTAGGTATGGTGTTCTTTGGATGCAACTCAGCATTCTTTCTCTTCCAAACATGACAAGTTGAGTTTTTACCAAAAAGTTCTACTTTGGCTTCATCTGACCATATGAAATTCTCCCAATCCTCTTCTGGATCATCCAAATGCTCTCTAGCAAACTTCAGACGGGCCTGGACATGTACTGGTTTAAGCAGGGGGACACTTCTGGCACTGCATGATTTGAGTCCCTGGCGGCGTAGTGTATTACTGATGGTAGCCTTTGTTACTTTGGTCCCAGCTCTCTACAGGTCATTCACTAGGCCCTTCCATGTGGTTCCATGTGAGATCTTGCGTGGAGCCCCAGATTGAGGGAGATTATCAGTGGTATTGTATGTTTTACATTTTCTAATAATTTTGTTTCTGGTGTCCTTCGCCAGCTCTTTGGTCTTGGCCATAGTGGAGTTTGGAGTGTGACTGTTTGAGGTTGTGGACAGGTGTCTTTTATACTGATAACAAGTTCACACAGGAGCCATTAATACAGGTAACGAGTGGAGGACAGAGGAGACTCTTATAGAAGAAGTTACAGGTCTGTGAGAGGCAGAAATCTTACTTGTTTGTAGGCGACTAAATACTTATTTTCCATTATAATTTGCAAATAAATTCTTTAAAAATCAGACAATGTGATTTTATGGATTTTTGTTTTCTCATTCTGTCTCATAGTTGAGGTTATAACCTATGATGACAATTACAGCCTCATCTTTATAAGGGGGAGAACTTGTACAATTGGGGGCTGACTAAATACGTTTTTACCCCACTGTATATACAAGAATATACAAGAATATAACTACTATAATACTGCCTCCTATATTCAAGAATATAACTACTATAATACTGCTCCTATATACAAGAATATAACTACTATAATACGGTCTCCTATATACAAGAATATAACTACTATAATACTGCTCCTATATACAAGAATATAACTACTATAATACTGCTCCTATATACAAGAATATAACTACTATAATACTGCCTCCTATATACAAGAATATAATTACTATAATACTGCTCCTATATACAAGAATATATAACTACTATAATACTGCTCCTATATACAAGAATATAACTACTATAATACTGCCTCCTATATACAAGAATATAACTACTATAATACTGCCTCCTATATACAAGAATATAACTACCATAATACTGCTCCTATATACAAGAATATAACTACTATAATACTGCTCCTATATACAAGAATATAACTACTATAATACTGCTCCTATATACAAGAATATAACTACTATAATACTGCTCCTATATACAAGAATATAACTACTATAATACTTCTCCTATATACAAGAATATAACTACTATAATACTGCTCCTATATACAAGAATATAACTACTATAATACTGCTCCTATATACAAGAATATAACTACTATAATACTGCCTCCTATATACAAGAATATAATTACTATAATACTGCCTCCTATATACAAGAATATAACTACTATAATACTGCCTCCTATATACAAGAATATAACTACTATAATACTGCTCCTATATACAAGAATATATCTACTATAATACTGCTCCTATATACAAGATTATAACTACTATAATACTGCTCCTATATACAAGAATATATCTACTATAATACTGCCTCCTATATACAAGAATATAACTACTATAATACTGCTTCTATATGCAAGAATATAACTATTATAATACTGCCTCCTATATACAAGAATATAACTACTATAATACTGCTCCTATATACAATAATATAACTACTATAATACTGCCCCATATATACAATAATATAACTACTATAATACTGCCCCATATATACAAGAATATAACTACTATAATACTGCTCCTATATACAAGAATATAACTACTATAATACTGCCTCCTATATACAAGAATATAACTACTATAATACTGCTCCTATATACAATAATATAACTACTATAATACTGCCTTCTATATACAAGAATATAACTACTATAATACTGCTCCTATATACAAGAATATAACTACTATAATACTGCTCCTATATACAAGAATATAACTACTATAATACTGCCTCCTATATACAAGAATATAATTACTATAATACTGCTCCTATATACAAGAATATATAACTACTATAATACTGCTCCTATATACAAGAATATAACTACTATAATACTGCCTCCTATATACAAGAATATAACTACTATAATACTGCCTCCTATATACAAGAATATAACTACCATAATACTGCTCCTATATACAAGAATATAACTACTATAACACTGCTCCTATATACAAGAATATAACTACTATAATACTGCTCCTATATACAAGAATATAACTACTATAATACTGCTCCTATATACAAGAATATAACTACTATAATACTGCTCCTATATACAAGAATATAACTACTATAATACTGCTCCTATATACAAGAATATAACTACTATAATACTGCTCCTATATACAAGAATATAACTACTATAATACTGCTCCTATATACAATAATATAACTACTATAATACTGCGCCGATATACAAGAATATAACTACTATAATACTTCTCCTATATACAAGAATATAACTACTATAATACTGCTTCTATATACAAGAATATAACTACTATAATACTGCCTCCTATATACAAGAATATAACTACTATAATACTGCTCCTATATACAAGAATATATCTACTATAATACTGCTCCTATATACAAGAATATAACTACTATAATACTGCTCCTATATACAAGAATATAACTACTATAATACTGCTCCTATATACATGATTATGGTGAGTGGTTGTAGACGGTTGTTCCGCAGTCAGTTGTTATTTGTCTTCTCAGCAGGTGTGTTGCGGTTGTATATCTGTGATAGTTCTCCAGATGTTCTGTGATGATCTCTCAGTTATGCATTTAAAATCAGGAATTACAGAGAATTAACCACAAGCCGTAGAGTTCTGCTCAGTTCGCTTAGTCTGTGGGGTAAATCCTGCCCTCTGGATGAGGTTACCGTGCAGTAATAATTGTCAGTGATGGCGGCAAAATGAAAGGTTCTTGATCTCAGGCCAGAGGTATCAGACAGGATCAGTCCCGGTCCTCACATGTGACTCACAGGTATCCTAAATTCTTCTATATTACATCTTTACTTACTCCATATGATGTCCCAGTCACCTCCAGAGCTGCACTCACTATTCTGCTAAACATCATGTCTTATCCTCCAGAGCTGCACTCACTATTCTGCTGTTACATCGTCTTATCCTCCAGAGCTGCACTCACTATTCTGCTGTTACATCATGTCTTATCCTCTAGAGCTACACTCAGTTTTCTGCTGTGACATCATGTCTTACCCTTCAGAGCTGCACTCACTATTCTGCAGTTACAGCTTCAGTAATAAGCATTCTCATTTACCCTATATACATAAATGTTGGTCTCGTAGTGAGCGGGATGCAGGACATGTGTCGCCATCACGTGTATCTCCTCACATACGGTAAGTTGGACGCCTGTTCACACCTGGTGGAGTTATTGTGAGCAGTGAAGATGCTGCAGACTCGTTATACAGTTTGCACAGATCTTTAGCCTAATCTGACACAAGAATGTCAGTCGTGTTCCCACAAGTCCAATAAACCCGCCATGGTGTGGAGCGCGCTGCTCCGGGACACATAGAGAGGGAGATCTGAGAAGAAGGCTCAGATAGTGCAGCAGATCCTGGAGACCTACAGCCCCAATGTCAGGTCACCCGTCTACAGCCACAAATAACGCAACACAGCAGTGTCAACAAATCATTCACGGCCCTGTCTGGTCAGTAAATAAAGTCACCAAGTGGCAGCACAATCCCAGTGTATGATGGAGCCTGGATGTGTTTGTCAACTGGTCACCGGGTCAGACTTACTGGGTAATAATAACCTGTTTAAAAGCTCCATAAGGTCCCTTTCACACTGCCGGTATGCTCCAGCAAATTCGTCCGTCAAACTCCCTTTTTTTTGTGCAGTTTGTTGGCTGTAATTTTGACGGAGCATACCGGCAAATAACGGGTCCCGATGGACCCCATTGTATTCCACAGCTGACGTTATTGTCGGAGTAAAAAGCTGGAGAAAAAGACGGTGCAAGCACTATCCTAAAATAATAGGCTTCACACTGCCGGAGACAGCCGATAGTGTGAATGTAGCCTTAAGGGGTGCTCCAGTGTATTAAAAAAAAAATGATATGGTGCTAAAGATAGTATGAGGAGAAAATACAAAAAAAACTCATATTCTTCTTAACGGGGTACTCCACTGGAAAAGATTTTTCTTTAAATCAACCGGGGCCATAAAATTAAACATATTTGTAAATTACTTCTATTTAAAAATCTTAATCGTTCCAGTACTTATTAGCGGCTCAAAGTTCTTTTCTTTTTGAATTTCCTTTCTATCTGACCACAATGCTCTCTGCCGACACCTCTGTCCATGTCAGGAACTGTTCAGAGTAGGAGCAAATCCCCATAGAAAACCTCTCCTGCTCTGGACAGTTCCTAAAATGGACAGAGGTGTCAGCAGAGAGCACTGTGGTAAGACAGAAAGGAAATTCAAAAAAGAAAAGAACTTTCTGTGGAGCGAATATAAACTGATAAGTACTGGAAGGATTAAGATTTTTAAAAAGAAGAAATTTATAAATCTGTTCAACATTCTGGTACAGGTTGATTTAAAAAAAAAATGTTTTCCAGTGGAGTACCCCTTTAACACTTCTGTCAATAATGGCAAACCATCCTGGCCCAGAGGCAGCACATCACCCTGATACTACTACAACGGGTCCCAATACTGATACTACCACCACAGACCCAAACCATGATATTACCAGCACAGACCCAAACCATGATATTACCAGCACAGGCCCAAACCATAATATTACCAGCACAGACCCAAACCATGATATTACCACCACAGGCCCAAACCATGATATTACCAGCACAGGCCCAAACCATAATATTACCAGCACAGGCCCAAACCATGATATTACCACCACAGACCCAAACCATGATATTACCACCACAGGCCCAAACCATGATATTACCACCACAGACCCAAACCATGATATTACTAGCACAGACCCAAACCATGATATTACCAGCACAGACCCAAACCATGATATTACCACCACAGGCCCAAACCATGATATTACCAGCACAGGCCCAAACCATGATATTACCACCACAGGCCCAAACCATGATATTACCAGCACAGGCCCAAACCATGATATTACCACCACAGGCCCAAACCATGATATTACCAGCACAGGCCCAAACCATGATATTACCACCACAGACCCAAACCATGATATTACCAGCACAGACCCAAACCATGATATTACCAGCACAGATCCAAACCATGATATTACCACCACAGGCCCAAACCATGATATTACCAGCACAGGCCCAAACCATGATATTACCAGCACAGGCCCAAACCATGATATTACCAGCACAGGCCCAAACCATGATATTACCAGCACAGGCCCAAACCATGATATTACCAGCACAGACCCAAACCATGATATTACCACCACAGGCCCAAACCATGATATTACCAGCACAGACCCAAACCATGATATTACCACCACAGACCCAAACCATGATATTACCACCACAGACCCAAACCATGATATTACCAGCACAGACCCAAACCATGATATTACCAGCACAGACCCAAACCATGATATTACCACCACAGGCCCAAACCATGATATTACCAGCACAGACCCAAACCATGATATTACCAGCACAGGCCCAAACCATGATATTACCAGCACAGGCCCAAACCATGATATTACCAGCACAGGCCCAAACCATGATATTACCAGCACAGGCCCAAACCATGATATTACCAGCACAGACCCAAACCATGATATTACCACCACAGGCCCAAACCATGATATTACCAGCACAGACCCAAACCATGATATTACCACCACAGACCCAAACCATGATATTACCACCACAGACCCAAACCATGATATTACCACCACAGACCCAAACCATGATATTACCACCACAGGCCCAAACCATGATATTACCAGCACAGGCCCAAACCATGATATTACCAGCACAGACCCAAACCATGATATTACCAGCACAGGCCCAAACCATGATATTACCACCACAGGCCCAAACTATGATATTACCAGCACAGACCCAAACCATGATATTACCAGCACAGGCCCAAACCATGATATTACCAGCACAGGCCCAAACCATGATATTACCAGCAGAGGCCCAAACCATGATATTACCAGCACAGGCCCAAACCATGATATTACCACCACAGACCCAAACCATGATATTACCAGCACAGGCCCAAACCATGATATTACCACCACAGGCCCAAACCATGATATTACCACCACAGGCCCAAACCATGATATTACCAGCACAGGCCCAAACCATGATATTACCAGCACAGGCCCAAACCATGATATTACCAGCACAGGCCCAAACCATGATATTACCAGCACAGGCCCAAACCATGATATTACCACCACAGACCCAAACCATGATATTACCAGCACAGACCCAAACCATGATATTACCAGCACAGACCCAAACCATGATATTACCAGCACAGGCCCAAACCATGATATTACCAGCACAGACCCAAACCATGATATTACCAGCACAGGCCCAAACCATGATATTACCACCACAGGCCCAAACTATGATATTACCAGCACAGGCCCAAACCATGATATTACCACCACAGACCCAAACCATGATATTACCAGCACAGGCCCAAACCATGATATTACCACCACAGGCCCAAACCACGATATTACCACCACAGACCCAAACCATGATATTACCACCACAGGCCCAAACCATGATATTACCACCACAGGCCCAAACTATGATATTACCAGCACAGGCCAAAACCATGATATTACCACCACAGGCCCAAACCATGATATTACCAGCACAGGCCCAAACCCTGATATTACCACCACAGACCCAAACCATAATATTACCACCACAGACCCAAACCATGATATTACCACCACAGGCCCAAACCATGATATTACCACCACAGGCCCAAACCATGATATTACCAGCACAGACCCAAACCATGATATTACCAGCACAGACCCAAACCATGATATTACCACCACAGACCCAAACCACGATATTACCACCACAGACCCAAACCATGATATTACCACCACAGGCCCAAACCATGATATTACCAGCACAGACCCAAACCATGATATTACCACCACAGACCCAAACCATGATATTACCAGCACAGGCCCAAACCATGATATTACCAGCACAGACCCAAACCATGATATTACCACCACAGGCCCAAACTATGATATTACCACCACAGGCCCAAACCATGATATTACCACCACAGACCCAAACCATGATATTACCACCACAGACCCAAACCATGATATTACCACCACAGGCCCAAACTATGATATTACCAGCACAGGTCCAAACCATGATATTACCAGCACAGGCCCAAACCATGATATTACCACCACAGACCCAAACCATGATATTACCACCACAGACCCAAACCATGATATTACCAGCACAGGCCCAAACCATGATATTACCACCACAGGCCCAAACCATAATATTACCAGCACAGGCCCAAACCATGACATTACCACCACAGGCCCAAACTATGATATTACCACCACAGGCCCAAACCATGATATTACCACCACAGGCCCAAACCATAATATTACCAGCACAGGCCCAAACCATGATATTGCCACCACAGGCCCAAACTATGATATTACCACCACAGGCCCAAACCATGATATTACCACAACAGACCCAAACCATGATATTACCACCACAGGCCCAAACTATGATATTACCACCACAGACCCAAACCATGATATTACCACCACAGGCCCAAACTATGATATTACCACCACAGGCCCAAACCATGATATTACCACCACAGGCCCAAACCATAATATTACCAGCACAGGCCCAAACCATGATATTACCACCACAGGCCCAAACTATGATATTACCACCACAGGCCCAAACCATGATATTACCACAACAGACCCAAACCATGATATTACCACCACAGGCCCAAACTATGATATTACCACCACAGGCTCAAACCATAATATTACCACCACAGGCCCAAACCATGATATTACCACCACAGACCCAAACCATGATATGACCACCACAGGCCCAAACCATGATATTACCAGCACAGGCCCAAACCATAATATTACCAGCACAGGCCCAAACCATGACATTACCAACACAGGCCCAAACCATGATATTACCAGCACAGGCCCAAACCATGATATTACCAGCACAGGCCCAAACCATGATATTACCAGCACAGACCCAAACCATGATATTACCACCACAGGCCCAAACCATGATATTACCACCACAGACCCAAACCATGATATTACCACCACAGGCCCAAACCATGATATTACCACCACAGGCCCAAACCATGATATTACCACCACAGACCCAAACCATGATATTACCACCACAGGCCCAAACTATGATATTACCAGCACAGGCCCAAACCATGATATTACCAGCACAGACCCAAACCATGATATTACCAGCACAGGCCCAAACCATGATATTACCACCACAGGCCCAAACCATAATATTACCACCACAGGCCCAAACCATAATATTACCAGCACAGGCCCAAACCATGATATTACCACCACAGGCCCAAACTATGATATTACCACCACAGGCCCAAACCATGATATTACCACCACAGACCCAAACCATGATATTACCACCACAGGCCCAAACTATGATATTACCACCACAGGCCCAAACCATAATATTACCACCACAGGCCCAAACCATGATATTACCACCACAGACCCAAACCATGATATTACCACCACAGACCCAAACCATGATATTACCACCACAGGCCCAAACCATAATATTACCACCACAGGCCCAAACCATGATATTACCACCACAGACCCAAACCATGATATTACCACCACAGGCCCAAACCATGATATTACCAGCACAGGCCCAAACCATGATATTACCACCACAGACCCAAACCATGATATTACCACCACAGGCCCAAACCATGATATTACCACCACAGGCCCAAACCATGATACTACCACCACAGGCCCAAACCATCATATTACCACCACAGACCCAAACCATGATATTATCACCACAGGCCCAAACCATGATATTACCAGCACAGACCCAAACCATGATATTACCACCACAGGCCCAAACCATGATATTACCACCACAGGCCCAAACCATAATATTACCACCACAGGCCCAAACCATGATATTACAACCAAAGGCCCAAACCATGATATTACCACCACAGGCCCAAACCATAATTCTACCACCACAGGCCCAAACCCTGATATTACCACCACAGACCCAAACCATGATATTACCAGCACAGGCCCAAACCATGTTATTACCATCACAGACCCAAACCATGATATTACCACCACAGGCCCAAACCATGATATTACCAGCACAGACCCAAACCATGATATTACCACCACAGACCCAAACCATGATATTACCACCACAGGCCCAAACCATGATATTACCACCACAGGCCCAAACCATAATATTACCACCACAGGCCCAAACCATGAAATTACCACCAAAGGCCCAAACCATGATATTACCACCACAGGCCCAAACCATAATTCTACCACCACAGGCCCAAACCCTGATATTACCACCACAGACCCAAACTATGATATTACCACCACAGACCCAAACCATGATATTACCAGCACAGGCCCAAACCATGTTATTACCATCACAGACCCAAACCATGATATTACCACCACAGGTCCAAACCATGATACTACCACCACAGGCCCAAACCATCATATTACCACCACAGACCCAAACCATGATATTACCAGCACAGGCCCAAACCATGATATTACCACCACAGGCCCAAACCATGATATTACCACCACAGGCCCAAACCATCATATTACCACCACAGACCCAAACCATGATATTACCAGCACAGGCTCAAACCATGATATTACCACCACAGGCCCAAACCATCATATTACCACCACAGACCCAAACCATGATATTACCACCACAGGCCCAAACCATGATACTACCACCACAGGCCCAAACCATCATATTACCACCACAGACCCAAACCATGATATTACCATCACAGGCCCAAACCATGATATTACCAGCACAGGCCCAAACCATGATATTACCAGCACAGGCCCAAACCATGATATTACCACCACAGGCCCAAACCATGATACTACCACCACAGGCCCTAACCATCATATTACCACCACAGACCCAAACCATGATATTACCAGCACAGACCCAAACCATGATATTACCACCACAGACCCAAACCATGATATTACCACCACAGGCCCAAACCATGATATTACCACCACAGACCCAAACCATGATACTACCACCACAGGCCCAAACCATCATATTACCAACACAGACCCAAACCATGATATTACCACCACAGGCCCAAACCATGATATTACCAGCACAGGCCCAAACCATGATATTACCACCACAGGCCCAAACCATGATACTACCACCACAGACCCAAACCATGATATTACCACCACAGGCCCAAACCATGATACTACCACCACAGGCCCAAACCATGATATTACCACCACAGACCCAAACCATGATATTACCAGCACAGGCCCAAACCATGATATTACCACCACAGGCCCAAACCATGATACTACCACCACAGGCCCAAACCATCATATTACCACCACAGACCCAAACCATGATATTACCAGCACAGACCCAAACCATGATATTACCACCACAGGCCCAAACCATGATATTACCACCACAGACCCAAACCATGATATTACCACCACAGGCCCAAACCATGATACTACCACCACAGGCCCAAACCATCATATTACCACCACAGACCCAAACCATGATATTACCACCACAGACCCAAACCATGATATTACCACCACAGGCCCAAACCATGATATTACCACCACAGACCCAAACCATGATATTACCAGCACAGGCCCAAACCATGATATTACCAGCACAGGCCCAAACCATGATACTACCACCACAGGCCCAAACCATGATATTACCACCACAGGCCCAAACCATAATACCACCACAGGCCCAAACCATGATATTACCACCACAGGCCCAAACCATGATATTACCACCACAGGCCCAAACCATGATATTACCACCACAGACCTAAACCATGATATTACCACCACAGACCCAAACCATGATATTACCACCACAGACCCAAACCATGATATTACCACCACAGACCCAAACCATGATATTACCACCACAGACCCAAACCATGATATTACCACCACAGACCCAAACCATGATATTACCACCACAGACCCAAACCATGATATTACCACCACAGGCCCAAATCATGATATTACCAGCACAGGCCCAAACCATGATATTACCACCACAGATCCAAACCATGATATTACCACCACAGGCCCAAATCATGATATTACCAGCACAGACCCAAACCATGATATTACCACCACAGGTCCAAACCATAATATCACCAGCACAGACCCAAACCATGATATTACCAGCACAGGCCCAAACCATGATATTACCAGCACAGATCCAAACCATGATATTACCAGCACAGGCCCAAACCATGATATTACCAGCACAGGCCCAAACCATGATATTACCACCACAGGCCCAAACCATGATATAACCAGTACAGGCCCAAACCATGATATTACCAGCACAGGCCCAAACCATGATATTACCACCACAGGCCCAAACCATGATATTACCACCACAGACCCAAACCATGGTATTACCACCACAGACCCAAACCATGATATTACCACCACAGACCCCAACCATGATATTACCAGCACAGGCCCAAACCATGATATTACCACCACAGATCCAAACCATGATATTACCAGCACAGGCCCAAACCATGATATTACCAGCACAGGCCCAAACCATGATATTACCACCACAGGCCCAAACCATGATATAACCAGTACAGGCCCAAACCATGATATTACCAGCACAGGCCCAAACCATGATATTACCACCACAGGCCCAAACCATGATATTACCACCACAGACCCAAACCATGGTATTACCACCACAGACCCAAACCATGATATTACCACCACAGACCCCAACCATGATATTACCAGCACAGGCCCAAACCATGATATTACCAGCACAGGCCCAAACCATGATATTACCACCACAGACCCAAACCATGATATTACCAACACAGACCCAAACCATGATATTACCAGCTGGTAGTATCATGGTTTGGGTCTGTGGTGGTAATACCATGGTTTGGGTCTGTGCTGGTAATATCATGGTTTATGCCTGTGCTGGTAATATCATGGTTTGGGTCTGTGGGGGTAATATCATGGTTTGGGCCTGTGGTGGTAATATCATGGTTTGGGCCTGTTCTGGTAATATCATGGTTTGGGCCTGTGTTGGTAATATCATGGTTTGGGTCTGTGCTGGTAATATCATGGTTTGCGTCTGTGGTGGTAATATCATGGTTTGGGTCTATGCTGGTAATATCATGGTTTGGGCCTGTGCTGGTAATATCATGGTTTGGGTCTGTGCTGGTAATATCATGGTTTGGGCCTGTGCTGGTAATATCATGGTTTGGGTCTGTGGTGGTAATATCATGGTTTGGGTCTGTGGTGGTAATATCATGGTTTGGGCCTGTTCTGGTAATATCATGGTTTGGGCCTGTGGTGGTAATATCATGGTTTGGGTCTGTGCTGGTAATATCATGGTTTGGGCCTGTGCTGGTAATATCATGGTTTGGGCCTGTGCTGGTAATATCATGGTTTGGGTCTGTGCTGGTAATATCATGGTTTGGGCCTGTGGTGGTAATATTATGGTTTGGACCTGTGGTGGTAATATAATGGTTTGGGCCTGTGCTGGTAATATCATGGTTTGGGCCTGTGGTGATAATATCATGGTTTGGGCCTGTGGTGGTAATATCATGGTTTGGGCCTGTGGTGATAATATCATGGTTTGGGTCTGTGGTGGTAATATCATGGTTTGGGTCTGTGGTGGTAATATCATGGTTTGGGTCTGTGCTGGTAATATCATGGTTTGGGCCTGTGGTGGTAATATCATGGTTTGGGCCTGTGCTGGTAATATCATGGTTTGGGTCTGTGGTGGTAATATCATGGTTTGGGTCTGTGGTGGTAATATGATGGTTTGGGCCTGTGGTGGTAATATCATGGTTTGGGTCTGTGGTGGTAATATCATGGTTTGGGCCTGTGGTGGTAAGATCATGGTTTGTGCCTGTGGTGATAATATCATGGTTTGGGCCTGTGGTGGTAATATCATGGTTTGGGTCTGTGGTGGTAATATCATGGTTTGGGCCTGTGGTGATAATATCATGGTTTGGGCCTGTGGTGGTAATATCATGGTTTGGGTCTGTGGTGGTAATATTATGGTTTGGGCCTGTGCTGGTAATATCTTGGTTTGGGTCTGTGCTGGTAATATCATGGTTTGGGTCTGTGCTGGTAATATCATGGTTTGGGCCTGTGGTGGTAATATCATGGTTTGGCCCTGTTGTGGTAGTATCATGGTTTGGGTCTATGCTGGTAATATCATGGTTTGGGCCTGTGGTGGTAATATCATGGTTTGGGCCTGTGGTGGTAATATCATGGTTTGGGTCTGTGCTGGTAATATCATGGTTTGGGCCTGTGGTGGTAATATCATGGTTTGGGCCTGTGCTGGTAATATCATGGTTTGGGCCTGTGCTGGTAATATCATGGTTTGGGTCTGTGCTGGTAATATCATGGTTTGTGTCTGTGGTGGTAATATCATGGTTTGGGCCTGTGGTGGTAATATCATGGTTTGGGCCTGTGGTGATAATATCATGGTTTGGGTCTGTGGTGGTAATATCATGGTTTGGGCCTGTGCTGGTAATATCATGGTTTGGGTCTGTGCTGGTAATATCATGGTTTGGGTCTGTGCTGGTAATATCATGGTTTGGGCCTGTGCTGGTAATATCATGGTTAATAACGATAACAACAACACCCTAAGATATAGTAATAATAATATTTTATTACAATTATTATTAGAATTGTTTACTGTTATGCTGGGTTCAAACAAAGAACATTTCTCCTTATTTAAGAAGCCATTATCCCACAAAATGTGTCAGCAAAAAAAAAATATTACAGACGCATTTTCTGGGAAAATCGTTTTGTAAAGTAAAATATGCATCTAATTTTCTGCAGTGTGAACCCAGTATTATAAGTTCTATATTTTATATTGTTATTATTTTTCGTATTTTTTTTATGTGTACTATATTATATTTTTATGTCATTAGTCCAATTGTTTGTTGTTTTTTTTTACCATTATTATGATTTCTATTCCTATTTATTATGATTCTATGTTATTATTAACATTTTTCTTTTGTATTATTATTATTAGTCTGTTTCCATGTTTTCATAATTTTTTATTATTATTAATATCATCACTATTATTATAGTAATTGTAACTAATATGTTTCCATGTTAATATTTTTTTTTAATGTATTTATTAATATTATCACTATAATGATTATTATTATAATTATTATTTTTGTAATTATTATCTCTATGGTATTTTATCTATTTGTTTTATTATTATTATTATTATTATTATTATTATTATGTTTCTATGTTAATATTAGATTTTTTTAATTCATATTATTATCATTACTAAAATGACTTACCGTATGTACTCGAGTATAAGCCGAGTTTTTCAGCATGATTTTTCGTGCTGAAAACACCCCCCTCGGCTTATACTCGAGTGAACTCCCCCACCCGCAGTGGTCTTCAACCTGCGGACCTCCAGAGGTTTCAAAACTACAACTCCCAGCAAGCCCGGACAGCCGATGGCTGCCCGGGCTTGCTGGGAGTTGTAGTTTTGAAACCTCCGGAGGTCCGCAGGTTGAAGACCACTGCGGCCTTCGACATCATCCAGCCCCCTCTCACCCCCTTTAGTTCTGAGTACTCACCTCCGCTCGGCGCTGGTCCGGTCCTGCAGGACTGTCCGGTGAGGAGGTGGTCCGGTGGGATAGTGGTTCCGGGCTGCTATCTTCTCCGCGCTTCCGGCCCGAAATAGAGGCGTTGCCTTGACAATGACGCAGAAGTACGTTGGCAATGAACGCACCTCTGCGTCGTTGTCAAGGCAACGTGACTATTCTGAGGCCGGGCCCGAAGCGCTTAGAAGAGGCCTCCCCGGTGAAGATAGCAGCCCGGAACCACTATCCCACCGGACCACCTCCTCTCCGGACAGCCCTGCAGGACCGGACCAGCGCCGAGCGGAGGTGAGTACTGTACAGAACTAAAGGGGGTGAGAGGGGGCTGGATGATGTCGAAGGCCGCAGTGGTCTTCAACCTGCGGACCTCCGGAGGTTTCAAAACTACAACTCCCAGCAAGCCCGGACAGCCGATGGCTGTCCGGGTTTGCTGGGAGTTGTAGTTTTGAAACCTCTGGAGGTCCGCAGGTTGAAGACCACTGAGGGCGAATGATGAGAAGAGGATGATGAAGGGGGGGGTGTGGGATGATAAGGGGATGATGAAGGGGGGATGTGTGGGATGATAAGGGGATGATGAAGGGGGGATGTGCGGGATGATAAGGGGATGATGAAGGGGGGATGTGTGGGATGATAAGGGGATGATGAAGGGGGGATGTGTGGGATGATGACAAGGGGATGATGAAGGGGGGATGTGTGGGATGATAAGGGGATGATGAAGGGGGGATGTGTGGGATGATGACAAGGGGATGATGATGAGGATGTTAATGACGGGTCTGGATGATGACAGGGGGGGATGATGTATTTCCCACCCTAGGCTTATACTCGAGTCAATAACTTTTCCTGGGATTTTGGGTTGAAATTAGGGGTCTTGGCTTATACTCGGGTCGGCTTATACTCGAGTATATACGGTATTATTATTATTATAATTATTATTATATTTCTATGTTAATATTAGATTTGTTTAACATTTTCTTATTAATATCATCACTATAATTATTATTTCTCTGTTATTATAATTTTTTACTATTATTATGTTTCTATGTTATTAAAATTGTGTTATTATTATTGTAATTATTTTGTCTGTTATTATAACTATTCCTTTTATATTATTATTATGTTCATGTTATTATTACAACTTTTTTACTATTATTATTGTTTCTATATTATTATTACAATGTTTTTTTTACCATTATTATTATGCCTCTAATTTATGCCAACTTTTTTTTTTTTACTATTATTATGTTTCTATGTTATTATGACAATTTTTTCCCCATTAGTTATTAAAACCTTTTTTTACTATTATTATTATTATGTTTCTAAGTTATTAGAATTTTTTTACCATTATTATTATTATTATGTTTCTACGTTATATTACAATTTTTTAAAACTATTATTATTGCTCCTCTATTTGGATTGTTCCTATCCTCCTCCTTCTGCCCTTATGACCCCTGCGTGTTCCCCTGGTCACTGCCCCCATCATCCTGCCATACCCCGGTGGGTTCCCCCTCTCTAAACAGCTGCACGTTGGTGTAAAATGAGTCGGTGACGAGAGGCGTACTCTCCCCAGGAGCTGACGATCTAATTAAACATCTGTATAGCACCGCAGTGAACCGCCCTGACCCGCTGTATAATGTGTCCCTGTCTTGCAGGTGTTTATGAGGCCGATCACCTGCGTCCTGCACAATGGTGACATTCAGGGCGGTGGGGTCGCCGGGGTGCCCTCCGTCATCCAGCGGGGGCCCGACACAGACATGTTGTGTTTATGAAGTTAATTTGGTTTCTGGACAGCTGCTGTTATCAGGACGGGAGAAGCGTGGCGGCGTACAATGGCAGCTGTGAGAGGAGAAGAGGGGGGCGCACAATGGGGCCACAGTGATAGGGTCCCCCGAGCCTCCACTGTCATGGCTGCCCACCTGGATGGAGCTGGGACCCCCAGGCACTAAACCTCCCAGACAACCAACACCGTGTAGAATGTTTCCTTCTATCCAACACCTCCTGGGAGAGCGAATCCCACTAAATCGAGAATAGTATCCACTCCGTCACCCAACTTTTCAAGCTCCTGAACGGTGGTTTTACTTTCTTGCACAGCTCTACTGATGCCCATGCTAAGATGAAGAACAGCGTTTTCAACCCAGCGCTGCCCGGTCATGTTGGGAGTTGTAGTTTTGCAACAACTGGCTTGGGAAACACTGATTCAGAAGAAGCTTGTAAGGGCCACCATATTGCTTGTCACTCTACTTCCCGGGATTCCATAAATAATTTCATGCCCACCCTCGTAACCCGCCCTGACCCAGACGTCATCTGATACGAAGCCTCCAGGCGTCCCCACAGCATAAAAGTGTAATATAAGTAAATGACCCCTAATTAGGAGCTTCCTGGGAGTTCACAACTGTGAGAGCCCTGAACAATAGGGGAGAATGACATCACTGATACAATAAATAGTAATATAATGACATGTGATCACAGCCCCGCCCCCTGTATGACATCACTGATACAATAAATAGTAATATAATGACATGTGATCACAGCCCCGCCCCCTGTATGACATCACTGATACAATAAATAGTAATATAATGACATGTGATCACAGCCCCGCCCCCTGTATGACATCACTGATATAATAGTAATATAATGACATGTGATCACAGCCCCGCCCCCTGTATGACATCACTGATATAATAGTAATATAATGACATGTGATCACAGCCCCGCCCCCTGTATGACATCACTGATATAATAGTAATATAATGATATGTGATCACAGCCCCGCCCCCTGTATGACATCACTGATATAATATAATAGTAATATAATGACATGTGATCACAGCCCCGCCTCCTGTATGACATCACTGATATAATATAATAATAATATAATGACATGTGATCACAGCCCCGCCTCCTGTATGACATCACTGATATAATATAATAATAATATAATGATATGTGATCACAGCCCCGCCCCCTGTATGATATCACTGATATAATAGTAATAGTAATATAATGATGTGATCACAGCCCTGCCTCCTGTATGACATCACTGATATAATATAGTAATAATATAATGATATGTGATCACAGCCCTGCCCCCTGTATGACATCACTGATATAATATAATAATAATATAATGACATGTGATCACAGCCCCGCCTCCTGTATGACATCACTGATATAATATAATAGTAATATAATGATATGTGATCACAGCCCCGCCCCCTGTATGACATCACTGATATAATATAATAGTAATATAATGACATGTGATCACAGCCCCGCCCCCTGTATGACATCACTGATACAATAAATAGTAATATAATTTCATGTAATCACAGCCCTGCCCCCTGTATGACATCACTAATATAATATATTAGTAATATAATGACATGTGATCACAGCCCTGCCCCCTGTATGACATCACTAATATAATATATTAGTAATATAATGACATGTGATCACAGCTCCGCCCCCTGTATGACATCACTGATATAATATATTAGTAATATAATGACATGTGATCACAGCCCTGCCTCCTGTATGACATCACTGATATAATATAATATTAATATAATTTCATGTGATCACAGCCCCGCCCTCTGTATGACATCACTGATACAATAAATAGTAATATAATTTCATGTAATCACAGCCCTGCCCCCTGTATGACATCACTAATATAATATATTAGTAATATAATGACATGTGATCACAGCTCCGCCCCCTGTATGACATCACTGATATAATATATTAGTAATATAATGAAATGTGATCACAGCCCTGCCCCCTGTATGACATCACTGAGATAATATAATAGTAATATAATGACATGTGATCACAGCCCCACCACCTGTATGACATCACTGATACAATAAATAGTAATATAATTTCATATGATCACAGCCCCGCCCCCTGTATGACATCACTGATATAATATAATAGTAATATAATGACATGTGATCACAGCCTCGCCCCCTGTATGACATCACTGATATAATATAATAGTAATGTAATGACATGTGATCACAGCCCCGCCCCCTGTATGACATCACTAATATAATATAATAGTAATATAATGACATGTGATCACAGCCCCAGCCCCTGTATGACATCACTAATATAATATAATAGTAATATAATGACATGTGATCACAGCCCCAGCCCCTGTATGACATCACTGATATAATATAATAGTAATATAATGACATGTGATCACAGGCCCGCCCCCTGTATGACATCACTGATATAATAGTAATATAATGACATGTGATCACAGCCCCACCCCCTGTATGACATCACTGATATAATATAATAGTAATATAATGACATGTGATCACAGCCCCACCCCCTGTATGACATCACTGATATAATATAATGACATGTGATCACAGCCCCGCCTCCTGTATGACATCACTGATATAATAGTAATATAATGACATGTGATCACAGCCCCGCCCCCTGTATGACATCACTGATATAATATATTAGTAATATAATGACATGTGATCACAGCCCCGCCACCTGTATGACATCACTGATATAATATAATAGTAATATAATGACATGTGAACACAGCCCCGCCCCCTGTATGACATAACTGATATAATATAATAGTAATATAATGACATGTGATCACAGCCTCGCCCCCTGTATGACATCACTGATATAATATAATAGTAATATAATGACATGTGATCACAGCCCCGCCCCCTGTATGACATCACTAATATAATATAATAGTAATATAATGACATGTGATCACAGCCCCAGCCCCTGTATGACATCACTGATATAATATAATAGTAATATAATGACATGTGATCACAGGCCCGCCCCCTGTATGACATCACTGATATAATAGTAATATAATGACATGTGATCACAGCCCCGCCCCCTGTATGACATCACTGATATAATATAATGACATGTGATCACAGCCCTGCCCCCTGTATGACATCACTGATATAATATAATAGTAATATAATGACATGTGATCACAGCCCCGCCCCCTGTATGACATCACTGATATAACATTATAGTAATATGATGACCTGTGATTACAGCCCCGCCTCCTGTATGACATCACTGATATAATAGTAATATAATGACATGTGATCACAGCCCCGCCCCCTGTATGACATCACTGATATAATATATTAGTAATATAATGACATGTGATCACAGCCCCGCCCCCTGTATGACATCACTGATATAATAGTAATATAATGACATGTGATCACAGCCCTGCCACCTGTATGACATCACTGATATAATATAATAGTAATATAATGACATGTGAACACAGCCCGCCCCCTGTATGACATTACTGATATAATATAATAGTAATATAATGACATGTGATCACAGCCCCGCCCCCTGTATGACATCACTGATATAATATATTAGTAATATAATGACATGTGATCACAGCCCCACCCCCTGTATGATATCACTGACATAATATAATAGTAATATAATGACATGTGATCACCGCCTCGCCCCCTGTATGACATCACTGATATAATATAATGACATGTGATCACAGCCCCGCCCCCTGTATGACATTACTGATATAATATAATAGTAATATAATGACATGTGATCACAGCCCCGCCCCCTGTATGACATCACTGATATAATATATTAGTAATATAATGACATGTGATCACAGCCCCACCCCCTGTATGATATCACTGATATAATATAATGACATGTGATCACAGCCCCGCCTCCTGTATGACATCACTGATATAATAGTAATATAATGACATGTGATCACAGCCCCGCCCCCTGTATGACATCACTTATATAATATAATAGTTATATAATGACATGTGATCACAGCCCCGCCCCCTGTATGACATCACTGATATAATAGTAATATAATGACATGTGATCACAGCCCCGCCTCCTGTATGACATCACTTATATAATATAATAGTAATATAATGACATGTGAACACAGCCCCGCCCCCCGTATGACATCACTGATATAATATAATAGTAATATAATGACATGTGATCACCGCCCCGCCCCCTGTATGACATCACTGATATAATAGTAATATAATGACATGTGATCACAGCCCCGCCTCCTGTATGACATCACTGATATAATAGTAATATAATGACATGTGACCACAGCCCCGCCACCTGTATGACATCACTGATATAATATAATAGTAATATAATGACATGTGAACACAGCCCCGCCCCCTGTAAGACATCATTGTTATAATATAATAGTAATACAATGACATTTGATCACAGCCCCACCCCCTGTATGACATCACTGATATAATATATTAGTAATATAATGACATGTGATCACAGCCCCACCCCCTGTATGATATCACTGACATAATATAATAGTAATATAATGACATGTGATCACCGCCCTGCCCCCTGTATGACATCACTGATATGATATAATAGAAATATAATGACGTGATCATAGCCCCGCCCCTTGTATGACATCACTGATGTAATATAATAGTATTAGTAATAGTAATATAATGTACAACACAAATAGAGAAACATAGCTGCACATCCACCATTTGTATTTTGATCTATTTGCTTCTCAGCAATGTTATGATACATTCTGATGAAAAAGTACAAGCCCACTCGCCACGTCAAGGCCACCTATTTAGAGTGGGTCCCTAACCAAGCAGCTGATGACAAGGAGAGATTGCAGGGGTCGCCAGTGGCAGGACCCCACGATCAGACATCTTATCCCCTATCTTTTGGATAGGTGATAAGATGTCTAGGGGTGGAGTAATCCTTTAATGAGATAATCATCTTGGCTGAATGTAGTCCCGGGTCAGGTGAGCGGTACTTCCCGAAATCCCTCTCAAAAACCAAAGATGCGTGCCTATCGTACTGACACCTCATCAGCAAGGACTTCACTCTGGAGATATCCTCTCCGCTACCTCCAGTCGAGACGAGAAGCTCGAGTTTCCTCCTCAGACCCTGATACAGGCGGTACCTATTCAGGGACCTGAGGCTCGAGAGCTGGCGGAAGAACCCCGCAACCCGCTTCTTGAATATTTCCCACCACTATGAGCTACTACCACATAGTTCACACTACGTTTCTTACATACAGTCACCAGATCCAGCTGGGGGGGGGGAGTGAAAACTGGGCACTCCCATATCCCAGCCAGCCCTGGCCCTGATTCATTTGAATGAGCCGCAGAGGGGGTGGTGATGTCATGCCATGCCCCCTTGTGACATTATGCCACATAGACATGAGTGGAGGAGTTGTGGTGTGATGTCACTAAGTTTGTGGGGCATAGATAAGAATGAGCTCCTGCCCCTTTGGGAGGACGTCCAAGATCAGGCACATCCCCTTTTCCAACTCCATAACCATAGTGAAGGGCCCAAGCCCCAATTCATTCTTGGCTTTTACCGGAGAGAGTCTAGAACCAACAACCTGGTCAACTGCCAAAACAAAATGTTGGGTTAGGTCACCAGAATCAGGACCCTGGACTACCCCGTCCACCTGGGAATTTCCAAGGTCCCTTCTCCTTCTGTGCTTCTCTACCCTCCTCAGCTTGAGGGGCTCTTGATCTTCATTATCTTCATTAGTCCTGATGCTCCTTCCTGATCCACTCCCCAGATGAGGCAGGATCCAACATTTCTAATGGTTGTTATGGAGTAACTGGTATCTGACCAATGAGTATAGACTATTGAGAATGACCACTTGGGGACATCTTTTCACTGTTCTGTCCATCAATCCATAAATAATTTGTCGTTTAGTGGTGTTGTCTGCCCCCCACCCCCCCAGTATCACTCTTTTTTTGGGCTGTGTGTTTACATATAAGACAAGATTTCTGGGCAATTGTGGTCTCTTTATGTGTAAGAGGATAAACTTTATCATATCGGTTGTTTGGTAGAAATAGGTATATTACTGCCAGATGTTTATTGATTTTCATGTAAATGCTGCACACTATTTTTGCATGTAGAGCTTTTTCCACAGTACAAACTATTCCCATTAGATGGTCCTGTATATATAGAAGTTGCTGGCATGAAGTGAGTCAGTGTGTGGCTGAAGCCAAATGGTAAGAAGAAATCCTCATTGAGGAGGGAACAGATCTAGGCCAGAGGGATTGAGGGATTCTTAAAGAAGAGACCTGAGACTTAGGGAGCCAAGGAAATCTGCTATGGGTGTGAGCACCCGGAGTACTGAGTAATGGTGGGATGGTAGGCTGCGGTGCGTCCATGCTGGGGCAGAGTCGCCGGGAAGAAGTTCCCCGGCTGCCAGGAGGAGATGCTGGTGTTAGCACAGGCTGTGGGGGAGCTCTGCACTGATGTAGATAATTATGGCACTGAAATGGGCAACTTGTCCGCTGTGAAAGAGTTTTTGGGCTCAAACCAAGAGACAAAAGTGTGAGTAGCGATGAATGGTCCGTCATCTTATTGGGGGACATGCCCTGTGTAGAGTTTTGTGGGGGTCCAAACGGAGGCCAGCTTTTAAAGACATGGTGTGGACTGGAATATTTGTGTGGCAGCTCCTGTGGCCTGTATAATGGCCGGAGAGTCTGGTGAGTGGACGCTCCCAAGGAGGGTCCCTAGACCAGTGGTCTTCAAACTGGCCATCAGATGTCGCAAAACTACATCTCCCAGCATGCAGTGACTTCAGGTGCAACCCAACTCTCAGTGCACCAGTGGAATAGTGAGTGATCCACTATCCAGATGAAGAACCACAAAGTTAAATGGAGCAGCAATCAAGTACTTGTGCCTTTAAAGGGGTACGCCCCTAGACATCTTATCCCCTATCCAAATTATCTCGGCTGCGGCACGCCAGACTTCCGGTGCACGGAGTGAACTTCGCTCCATGCTTGATGATTGGGGTGGAGGCTCATGACGTCACGCCCCCCTCGTGACATCACTGCCATGCCCCCTCAATGCAAGTCTATGGGAGGGGGCGTGACGGCCGTCACGCCCCCTCCCATAGGTTTGCATTGAGGGTGCATGGCCATGACACCACGAGCCTCCGTCACTGCACTTGACGCTCTATTCTAACGCTGGGTGCAGCAGATAGGGACCCCCCCAATCAAACATCTTATCCCCTATCCTTTGGATAAGATGTCTAGGGGCAGAGTACCCCTTTAAGTGTTTTGTTCAACCTGCAAATGGAAAGTGCATTATGCCACCTACTGTGAACTGCAACCATGAAGTGCACGTACCATGAAGGACCTGGAACACTGCTGTGGGAAATGTTGTTGCCAAGTTAAACATGTGACCTCATCATCATCTTCATCATCGCTCAACGTTCTCTCACAAAATGCAGAAAAGACAATAAAATAATCATCACTGAGGGTTCAGATCTCAGCATGTTCCGGTACGTTCCAGCCGAACCCCTTCACTCACCAGTGCAGAAACACAACCAGTCTGAATAGGAATCTGGGCTCAGGGACAAACAGAGGAAGAGGGGAAACCTGCTGGGACCCTCATGAAGAAATCCTAATGTGTCAGAGAAGAGGTGTCCCCAGAGGTCAGATGTGGTCACTGCTGCTACATTCCTCCTCTAAGAATGGCACTCCTGGTCAGGAGTTAGCAGGGGGTCCATAGGGGGCAGCGCTTTTGGTGGGATGACCCCATTAAAGAAGATCAGGAACCCCAGAAATGTCCCTCAGCCCCTTACTGCTTATTGGGGGGTCTCCTCTTTGCTTCTTCTGGATGAAGTCCCACAGTAAATTACAGTGCTGTGCACGGACCAAATGCCAGATTATCAGATTTTCTGTATAATCACAGTTCAGACTATTGGAAGTCACAGGGAAGAGCCACCATTATTAAAGGGAGAGGCTGGGGTTCTGATTCCTTGCATGGTATATAATAATATGTAAAGATCCAGAAAAGTGTCCAGTGTCCAGGTTGGGGCAGCGTTCTGCGGTGGATGGTGGAGGTTGGTTGAGGCAGCGTTCTGTGGTGGAGGTTGGTGGAGGCAGTGCTCTGTGGTGGATGGTGAAGGTTGGTGGAGGTAGTGTTCTGTGGTGGAGGTAGTGTTCTGTGGTGGAGGCAGCATTCTGTGATGGAGGTTGGTGGAGGCAGCGTCCTGTGGTGGAGGCAGCATCCTGTGGTGGAGGTTGGTGGAGGCAGCGTCCTGTGGTGGAGGCAGCATCCTGTGGTGGGCGTAGCATTTTGCAGTGGTGGATGGTGGAGGCAGCATTCTGAGGTAGGATGGAGGTTGGTGGAGGTAGCATTCTGTGGTGGGGTGGAGGTTGGTGGAGCCAGCGGTCTGTGGTGGGGTGGAGGCAGTGTTCTGTGGTGGGGGTCGAGATTGGTGGAGGCAGTGTTCTGTGGTAGGGTGGAGATTGTTGGAGGCAGTGTTCTGTGGTGGGGTGGAGGTTGGTGGACGCAGTGTTCTGTGGTGGGGTGGAGGTTGGTGGAGGCAGCGTTCTGTGGTGGAGGTTGGTGAAGGCAGTGTTCTGTGGTGGTGGTGGTGGAGGCAGTGTTCTGTGGTGGGGTGGTGGAGGCAGCGTTCTGTGGTGGGGTGCAGGTTGGTGGAGGCAGCGTTCTGTGGTGGAGGATGGTGGAGGCAGTGTTCTGTGGTGGGGTGGTGGAGGCAGCGTTCTGCAGTGGTGGTTGGTGGAGGTTGGTGGAGGCAGTGCTCTGTGGTGGAGGTTGGTGGAAGCAGCGTTCTGTGGTGGGTGGAGGTTGGTGGAGGCAGCGTGCTGTGGTGGATGGTGGAGGAAGCGTTCTGTGGTGGAGGTAACGTTCTGTGGTGGATGGTGGACGTTGGTGGAGGCAGCATTCTGTGGTGGTGGAGGTTGGTGGAGGCAGCGTTCTTTGGTGGTGGTGAAGGTTGGTGGAGGCAGCGTTCTGTGGTGGTGGTGGAGGTAACGTTCTGTGGTGGATGGTGGACGTTGGGGGAGGCAGCGTTCTGTGGTGGTGGAGGTTGGTGTAGGCAACATTCTGTGGTGGATGGTGGAGGTTGGTGGAGGCAGCGTTCTGTGGTGGATGGTGGAGGTTGGTGGAGGCAGTGTTCTGGGGTGGCGGTGAAGGTTGGTGGTGGCAATGTTCTGTGGTGGTGGTGGAGGTAGTGTTCTGTGGTGGTGGTGGTGGTAGCGTTCTGTGGTGGTGGAGGTTGGTGGAGGCAGTGTTCTGTGGTGGGATGGAGGTTGGTGGAGGCAGCGTTCTGTGGTGGAGGCAGTGTTCTGTGGTGGATGGTGGAGGTTGGTGGAGGCAGTGTTTTGTGGTGGAGGATGGTGGAGGCAGTATTTTGTGGTGGAGGATGGTGGAGGCAGTGTTCTGTGGTGGGGTGGTGGAGGCAGCGTTCTGCAGTGGTGTATGGTGGAGGCAGTGTTCTGTGGTGGGCTGGTGGAGGCAGCGTTCTGCAGTGGTGTAGGGTGGAGGCAACGTCCTGGGGTGGAGGTTGGTGGAGGTTGGTGGAGGCAGCGCTCTGTGGCTGAGGTTGGTGGAGGCAGCGCTCTGTGGTGAAGATTGGTGGAAGCAGCATTCTGTGGTGGGTGGAGGTTGGTGGAGGCAGCGTACTGTGGTGGATGGTGGAGGTTGGTGGAGGCAGCGTTCTGTGGTGGTGGTGGAGGTAATGTTCTGTGGTGGATGGTGGACGTTGGTGGAGGCAGCGTTCTGTGGTGGTGGAGGTTGGTGGAGGCAGCGTTCTGTGGTGGTGGTGAAGGTTGGTGGAGGCAGCGTTCTGTGGTGGTTGTGGAGGTAGCGTTCTGTGGTGGTGGAGGTTGGTGGAGGCAGCATTCTGTGGTGGTGTGGAGGTTGGTGGAGGCAGCATTCTGTGGTGGGTGGAGGTTGATGGAGGCAACGTTCTGTGGTGGGGTGGAGGTTGGTGGAGGCAGCATTCTGTGGTGGGTGGAGGTTGATGGAGGCAGCGTTCTGTGGTGGGGTGGAGGTTGGTGGAGGCAGCGTTCTGTTGTAGTGGTGGAGGTTGGTGGAGGAAGTGTTCTGTGGTGGATGGTGGAGGTTGGTGGAGGCAGCGTTCTGTGGTGGATGGTGGAGGCAGCGTTCTGTGGTGGATGGTGGAGGTTGGTGGAGGCAGCAGTCTGCAGTGGTGGATGTTGGAGGCAGCGTTCTGTGGTGGAGGTTGGTGGAGGCAGCATTCTGTGGTGAAGGTTGGCGGAAGCAGAGTTCTGTGGTGGAGGTTGGTGGAGGCAGCCTTCTGTGGTGGGGTGGAGGTTGGTGGAGGCAGCGTTCTGTGGTGGGGTGGAGGTTGGTGGAGGCAACGTTCTGTGGTGGGGTGGAGGTTGGTGGAGGCAGCGTTCTGTGGTGGATGGTGGAGGTTGGTGGAGGCAGCGGTCTGCAGTGGTGGATGGTGGAGGCAGCGGTCTGCAGTGGAGGTTGGTGGAGGCAGCGTTCTGTGGTGGAGGTTGGTGGAGGCAGCATTCTGTGGTGGAGGTTGGTGGAGGCAGCCTTCTGTGGGGGGGTGGAGGTTGGTGGAGGCAGCGTTCTGTGGTGGGGTTGAGGTTGGTGGAGGCAGTGTTCTGTGGTGGGGTTGAGGTTGGTGGAGGCAGCATTCTGTGCTGGGGTGGAGGTTGGTGGAGGTAGCATTCTGTGATGGGGTGGAGGTTGGTGGAGGTAGCATTCTGTGGTGGGGTGGAGGTTGTTGGAGGCAGCGACCTGTGGTGGAGGTTGTTGCAGGCAGCCTTCTGTGGTGGGGTGGAGGTTGGTGGAGGCAGCGTTCTGTGGTGGGGTGGAGGCAGCGTCCTGTGGTGGAGGTTGGTGGAGGCAGCGTCCTGCGGTGGGGTGGAGGCAGCGTTCTGCAGTGGTGGATGGTGGAGGCAGCGTCCTTGGGTGGTGGAGGTTGGTGGAGGCAGTGTCCTGTGGTGGGGTGGAGGCAGCGTTCTGCAGTGGTGGGTGGTGGAGGTTGGTGGAGGCAACGTTCTACAGTGGTGGATGGTGGAGGCAGCGTTCTGTGGTGGAGGTTGGTGGAGGCAGCGTTCTGTGGTGGATGGTGGAGGTTGGTGGAGGCAGCGTTCTGTGGTGGATGGTGGAGGTTGGTGGAGGCAGCGTTCTGTGGTGGATGGTGGAGGTTGGTGGAGGCAGCGTTCTGTGGTGGATGGTGGAGGTTGGTGGAGGCAGCGTTCTGTGGTGGATGGTGGAGGTTGGTGGAGGCAGCGTTCTATGGTGGATGGTGGAGGTTGGTGGAGGCAGCGTTCTATGGTGGAGGTTGGTGGAGGCAACGTTCTATGGTGGAGGTAGCGTTCTGCAGTGGTGGATGGTGGAGGCAATGTTCTGTGGTGTAGGTTGGTGGAGGCAGCCTTCTGTGGTGGGGTGTAGGTTGGTGGAGGCAGTGTTCTGTGGTGGGGGTTGGTGGAGGCAGTGTTCTGTGGTGGGGTGGAGGTTGGTGGAGGCAGAATTCTGTGCTGGGGTGGAGGTTGGTGGAGGTAGCATTCTGTGATGGGGTGGAGGTTGGTGGAGACAGCATTCTGTGATGGGGTGGAGGTTGGTGGAGGTAGCATTCTGTGGTGGGGTGGAGGTTGGTGGAGGCAGCGTTCTGTGGTGGGGTGGAGGCAGCGTCCTGTGGAGGAGGTTGGTGGAGGCAGCGTCCTGTGTTGGAGGTTGGTGGAGGTAGCGTTCTGCAGTGGTGGATGGTGGAGGCAACGTCCTTGGGTGGTGGAGGTTGGTGGAGGCAGCATTCTGCGGTGGGGTGGAGGTTGGTGGAGGTAGCATTCTGTGGTGGGGTGAAGGCAGCGTCCTGTGGTGGAGGTTGGTGGAGGCAGCATTCTGTGGTGAGGTGGAGGTTGGGGGAGGCAGCGTTCTGTGGTGGGGTGGAGGCAGCGTCCTGTTGTGGAGGTTGGTGGAGGCAGTGTTCTGTGGTGGGGTGGAGGTTGGTGGAGGCAGTGTCCTGTGGTGGAGGTTGGTGGAGGCAGCATCCTGCGGTGGGTGGAGGCAACGTTCAGCAGTGGTGGATGGTGGAGGCAGCATCCTTGGGTGGTGGAGGTTGGAGGAGGCAGCGTTCTGTGGTGGGGTGGAGGTTGGTGGAGGAAGTGTTCTGTGGTGTGGTGGAGGCAGCGTCCTGTGGTGGAGGTTGGGGCAAGCAGCGTTCTGTGGTGGATGGTGGAGGCAGCGTCCTGTGGTGGGGTGGAGGCAGCGTTCAGCAGTGGTGGATGGTGGAGGTTGGTGGAGGCAGTGTTCTGGTGGAGGCAGCATTCTGTGGTGGTGGACGTTGGTGGAGGCAGCGTTCTGTGGTGGTGGAGGTTGGTGGAGGCAGCGTCCTTGGGTGGTGGAGGTTGGTGGAGGTTGGTGGAGGCAGCGTTCTGCAGTGGTGGATGGTGGAGGCAGCGTTCTGCAGTGGTGGATGGTGGAGGCAGCGTTCTGCAGTGGTGGATGTTGGAGGCAGCGTCCTTGGGTGGTGGAGGTTGGTGGAGGCAGTGTTCTGTGGTGGTGGAGGTTGGTGGAGGCAGTGTTCCGTGGCAGAGGTTGGTGGAGGCAGCATTCTGTGGTGGGGTGGAGGTTGGTGGAGGCAGCGTTCTGTGGTGGGGTGGAGGTTGGTGGAGGCAGCGTTCTGTGGTGGTGGACGTTGGTGGAGGCAGCGTTCTGTGGTGGGGTAGAGGTTGGTGGAGGCAGTGTTCTGTGGTGGATGGTGGAGGTTGGTGTAGGCAGCGTTCTGTGGTGGTGGAGTTTGGTGGAGGCAGCGTTCTGTGGTGGTGGAGGTTAGTGGAGGCAGTGTTCTGTGGTGGTGGTGGAGGTAGCGTTCTGTAGTGGTGGAGGAGGCAGCGTTCTGTGGTGTATGGTGGAGGTTGGTGGAGGCAGCTTTCTGTGGTGGTAGAGGTTGGTGGAAGCAGCGTTCTGTGGTGGTGGAGGTTGGTGGAGGCAGCGTTCTGTGGTGGTAGAGGTTGGTGGAGGTAGTGTTCTGTGGTGGTGGAGGTTGGTGGAGGCAGCGTTCTGTGGTGGTGGAGGTTGGTGGAGGCAGCGTTCTGTGATGGTGGAGGTTGGTGGAGGCAGTGTTCTGTGGTGGTGGAGGTTGGTGGAGGTTGGTGGAGGCAGCTTTCTGTGGTGGTGGAGGTTGGGGGAGGCAGCGTTCTGTGGTGGTGGAGGTTGGTGGAGGCAGCGTTCTGTGGTGGTGGAGGTTGGTGGAGGCAGCGTTCTGTGGTGGTGGAGGTTGGTGGAGGCAGCGTTCTGTGGTGGTGGAGGTAGCGTTCTGTGGTGGTGGAGGTTGGTGGAGGGAGCGTTCTGTGGTGGTGGAGGTTGGTGGAGGCAGCGTTCTGTGGTGGTGGAGGTTGGTGGAGGCAGCGTTCTGTGGTGGTGGAGGTTGGTGGAGGCAGCGTTCTGTGGTGGTGGAGGTTGGTGGAGGCAGCGTTCTGTGGTGGTGGAGGTTGGTGGAGGCAGCGTTCTGTGGTGGTGGAGGTTGGGGGAGGAAGCGTTCTGTGGTGGTGGAGGTTGGTGGAGGCAGCGTTCTGTGGTGGTGGAGGTTGGTGGAGGTAGCGTTCTGTGGTGGTGGAGGTTGGTGGAGGCAGCGTTCTGTGGTGGTGGAGGTTGGGGGAGGTAGCGTTCTGTGGTGGTGGAGGTTGGTGGAGGTAGCGTTCTGTGGTGGTGGAGGTTGGTGGAGGCAGCATTCTGTGGTGGTGGAGGTTGGTGGAGGCAGCATTCTGTGGTGGTGGAGGTTGGTGGAGGTAGCGTTCTGTGGTGGTGGAGGTTGGTGGAGGCAGCATTCTGTGGTGGTGGAGGTTGGTGGAGGCAGCGTTCTGTGGTGGTGGAGGTTGGTGGAGGCAGCGTTCTGTGGTGGTGGAGGTTGGTGGAGGCAGCGTTCTGTGGTGGTGGAGGTTGGTGGAGGCAGCGTTCTGTGGTGGTGGAGGTTGGTGGAGGCAGCGTTCTGTGGTGGTGGAGGTTGGTGGAGGCAGCGTTCTGTGGTGGTGGAGGTTGGTGGAGGCAGCGTTCTGTGGTGGTGGAGGTTGGTGGAGGTAGCGTTCTGTGGTGGTGGAGGTTGGTGGAGGCAACGTTCTGTGGTGGTGGAGGTTGGTGGAGGTAGCGTTCTGTGGTGGTGGAGGTTGGTGTCCTCGGCTTCATAGATAATATACACTTATGCAATTTGATGAAATGTTTGGAAAAGCACAAGGTTTTTTTCATGCTGAAGCTGTAAACAATCCCCCTATATAACGGAACACTAGATGGCGACATCTCTCCAGTCATCACCTCAACAGCTTCAGCCTAAAAAATTACCAAGATCTGCATATATGAAGATCACATGTCCTTATATTATCACAGTGATGTCATACAGGGGGCGGGGCTGTGATCACATGTCATTATATTACTATTATATTATGTCAGTGATGTCATACAGGGGGCGGGGCTGTGATCACATGTCATTATATTTCTATTATATTACATCAGTGATGTCATACAGGAGGCGGGGCTGTGATCACATCATTATATTACTATTATATCAGTGATGTCATACAGGGGGCGGGGCTGTGATCACATGTCATTATATTACTATTACATTATATCAGTGATGTCATACAGGGGGCGGGGCTGTGATCACATGTCATTATATTACTATTATATTATATCAGTGATGTCATACAGGGGGCGGGGCTGTGATCACATGTCCTTATATTACTATTACATTACATCAGTGATGTCATACAGGGGGCGGGGCTGTGATCACATGTCATTATATTACTATTATATTATATCAGTGATGTCATACAGGGGGCGGGGCTGTGATCACATGTCATTATATTACTATAACATTATATTAGTGATGTCATACAGGGGGCGGGGCTGTGATCACATGTCATTATATTACTATTATATCAGTGATGTCATACAGGGGGCGGGGCTGTGATCACATGTCATTATATTACTATTATATTATATCAGTGATGTCATACAGGGGGCGGGGCTGTGATCACATGTCATTATATTACTATTATATTATATCAGTGATGTCATACAGGAGGCGGGGCTGTGATCACATGTCATTATATTACTATAACATTATATCAGTGATGTCATACAGGGGGCGGGTCTGTGATCACATGTCATTATATTATTATTATATTATATTAGTGATGTCATACAGGAGGCGGGGCTGTGATCACATGTCATTATATTACTATTATACTATATCAGTGATGTCATACAGGAGGCGGGGCTGTGATCACGTCATTATATTATTATTATATCAGTGATGTCATACAGGGGGCGGGGCTGTGATCACATGTCATTATATTACTATTACATTATATCAGTGATGTCATACAGGGGGCGGGGCTGTAATCACATGTCATTATATTACTATAACATTATATCAGTGATGTCATACAGGGGGCGGGTCTATGATCACATGTCATTATATTACTATTACATTATATCAGTGATGTCATACAGGGGGCGGGGCTGTGATCACATGTCATTATATTACTATTATATTATGTCAGTGATGTCATACAGGGGGCGGGGCTGTGATCACATGTCATTATATTACTATTATATTATGTCAGTGATGTCATTATAATACCAATATTCTTCTCTTCCTTTAATAAGTGATATCTCCCCAGCTTTCCCAGGCTCCTGAGTGGCATCTTATCCTTGTATTATGGTATCGGGGGCCTCTATATTCTCACGTCCTCTGCTCTGTCCTGTATAAACATCCCGGGATTACTCCGCACTTGTCACCGGATGAGAGCCACGGAAGACTCAGGTGACAAGTGGCCCCTTGAGTGTAATCATAGGGGGTCGAGGGCCCTCAGGGAGCTGTGTGGTACGCGGTGGAGACCCCGACCCAGGAAGACAAACATTGGGAGTGAAGATAAGAAGACGCTCGTATACGGTATACAGGGACCTGCGTGTCCTGATCCTGTGTTCAGAGTTAAGACTCTTAAAGGGCCAGTACGGGTTAATAGTTGTACTCACCTTCCTCCGATCCTTCTGCAGATCTCGTTGTGGTTCCTTCCGGTCCAGATGAGATAACAGGAATGTCCCTGTCATATAGTGGTCTCCAAACTGTGTTCCTCCAGATATTGCAAAACTACAACTCCCAACATGCCCGGACAGCCAACGGCTGTCCGGGCATGTTGGGAGTTGTAGTTTTGCAACCAGGTTGTCAGGCATACACCCCTGTGTTCAGACAAACTGCACTAACTCCAACCATAGGCCAATGAAGAGATCAGTGTGTGCAGAGAGGCCCTTGTTCAGCTTTCTCCTCCTCTGGCTAAGGCTGGGTTCACATCACGTTTTTACCATACTGTTTTCAATCCGTTTTTCTAAAGAAAACCGTATGGCAAAAAAACCGGATGGAACAGTATGGGGAAAAGTAAACTGTATGCGTTTTTAAGCAGTATACTGTTTTTAAAAGTGCATACAGTTCCGTCAGTTTTTATAGAAAAAAAAACCCATAAGTTTTTGAAAATGTCCATTTTTAATGGAAGGGGTCTTGGGTGGGGACTTTAGGATGCAAATGCGCATGTGCAAAGTAAAAACCGTATACGTCTTTCCCGTATTGAACCGTATACATGTGCATTTCCCATTGACGTCCATGTTAAAAAAAAAACGTATGCGGTTGCAGTACAGTTTTTAAACCGGAGACAAAATCGTGGTCAACCATGGTTTTATCTACGGTTTAAAAACCGTACTGCAACCGCATACGTGTTTTTTTAACATGGACGTCAATGGGAAATGCACATGTATACGGTTCCATACGGGAAAACGTATACGGTTTTTACTTTGCACATGCGCATTTGGATCCTAAAGTCCCCACCCAAAACCCCTCCCATTAAAAATGGACAAAATTTTCAAAAACGTATGGTTCTTTTCTATAAAAACTGACGGAACTGTATGCACTTTTAAAAACAGTATACTGCTTAAAAACGCATACGGTTTACTTTTCCCCATACTGTTCCATCCGTTTTTTTTGCCATACGGTTTTCTTTAGAAAAACGGATTGAAAACAGTATGGCAAAAACGTGATGTGAACCCAGCCTTAGTGATGCTCGTTCTTGGAGCTGGAAACCTGAGAAGGTTGTCCTCACAGCGCGGACTGGAGATGGCCTTTTGGGTACAATTTACTTTGATGTCCTAACACCTCTCCTACCGTGTCTGCGGCCCATAGGGGCAAATACAGCCGACAGATTGCCCTGGAGTCCCCCTTTAAAAGCTGTATATTGAAAAGTTCTGCTACTTTCCAATAGAAATTGCATTTCGATTTGTCACGATTGTCGAGCAGTTTGCCGCAAGTTATTGGGAACAGCGTCTGAAAACCCTGTCCTGATCTAGTCCCGCTGAGGGTTTGTTTCAGTGTATCTGTGTGAATAAACATCTGTCTCCTGTTCATTCCTTGTGTTGTCACATGGAGGCGCTCCGGTAATGACTTGATCCGTCACCACCGTCACTCTCCAGGCAGGTGTGCGGTTTAATGAAGCCGGATGATGGGGATGATTGTTCTGGACACCTGAATGCAGCATTTACAATGGCGCAATCACGTTTCTACCTTGTATTCCAATTCATATTCTTACAACAGAAAAAGGGGTCTGAATTAGTTAAATTGGCCATTAGATTAAATTTAACCCATTAGCTCCTCAGAGCGTATCAGTACATCCTGGGGGTACAGCTTTGGGGCAAGATTCTGCTGTGATTCTGCTTCTACTCGGGCGACCCCATAGCTGGTATCAATACCTGGGGCTGCAGCTAATACCGAAGGCTATTAACCGTTTAGATCCTGCAATAAGAATCTGAACCTAAATCCAGTAAAATACTGGTGCTGGGGGGTTAGGGGCTGATCGGGACCATCGTCGGGAGGGGGGGGGGGGAGGGGGATGAATATCAAGGGGTTGCAACCCTACAGTTTCATTCACCTCCCTATTTCACATTTTTTAAAATAAAATAATGTAAAAATAAATAAATAAATATAAATATATGTGGAATCACCGTGTGTGAAAATTTATAACCTATTTAAATATAATGTTACTTATACTGCGCATTCAATGGCGTATACGGTAAAAAAAAAACAAAGTCCAGAAATGCAGGTTTTGGGCAATTCATATATCAGAAAAAAATAGAATAAAAAGTCCCATCTAGAAAAAAACGTACAGTGTAAAAAATGACCTTCATACAGGAGCGTATACGTGAAATGAGAAAGTTATAAAGGTCACAGGAGGACAACTTGAAACATACGCATTTTCTTACAAAAAGTTTTAAAAGAAGTAAAATAAAACAAATCCATGATAAATTGAATATCAATGTAATCGTAGGGACCTACAAAATAAGAGGCTGTCCGGGCATGCTGGGAGTTGTAGTATTGCAGCAGCTGGAGGCCCCCACACCCCGCGACACACTTCTCTATGTTTACACAACCCGCAATGATATCTGCCGCCTCCATAGACAGGAACTTCTTTTCTTTGTGATTTTAGTTTCAAGGATTCAAGGCACGGGCAGTGCACCCTCAGGCCCAGGTAGTGCACCCTCAGGCCCAGACAGTGCACCCTCAGGGCCAGACAGTGCACCCTCAGGCCCATGCAGTGCACCCTCAGGCCCAGGCAGTGCACCCTCAGGCCCAGACAGAGCATCCTCAGGCCCAGACAGTGCACCCTCAGGCCCAGGCAGTGCACCCTCAGGCCCAGGCAGTGCACCCTCAGGCCCAGACAGTGCACCCTCAGGCCCAGACAGTACACCCACAGGCCCAGGCAGTGCACCCACAGGCCCAGGCAGTGCACCCACAGGCCCAGTCAGTGCATCCTCAGGCCCAGGCAGTGCACCCTCAGGCCCAAGCAGTGCACACTCAGGCCCAGGCAGTGCACCCTCAGGCCCAGGCAGTGCACCCTCAGGCCCAGGCAGTGCACCCTCAGGCCCAGGCAGTGCACACTCAGGCTCAGGCAGTGCACCCTCAGGCCCAGGCAGTGCACCCTCAGGCTCAGCCAGTGCACACTCAGGCTCATGCAGTGCACCCTCAGGTCCAGGCAGTGCACCCTCAGGCCCAGGTAGTGCACACTCAGGCCCAGGCAGTGCACCCTCAGGCCCAGGCAGTGCACCCTCAGGCCCAGACAGTGCACCCTCAGGCCCAGACAGTACACCCTCACGCCCAGGCAGTGCACACTCAGGCCCAGGCAGTGCACCCTCAGGCCCAGGCAGTGCACCCTCAGGCCCAGGCAGTGCACCCTCAGGCCCAGGCAGTGCACCCTCAGGCCCAGGCAGTGCACACTCAGGCTCAGGCAGTGCACCCTCAGGCCCAGGCAGTGCACCCTCAGGCCCAGGCAGTGCACCCTCAGGCTCAGCCAGTGCACACTCAGGCTCATGCAGTGCACCCTCAGGTCCAGGCAGTGCACCCTCAGGCCCAGGCAGTGCACCCTCAGGCCCAGGTAGTGCACACTCAGGCCCAGGCAGTGCACCCTCAGGCCCAGGCAGTGCACCCTCAGGTCCAGGCAGTGCACACTCAGGCCAAGCTGAGAGTAGAGTGGCTAGGGAGTCTTCTTCTGAGGGCATTGGCTATGCATCATGTAAAAGGTGTTGAGATGCCTACAACACAGTGGTCTTCAAATTGTGGCCCTTCAGATGTTGCAAATGTACAATTCCCAGCATTTCTGGACAGCCGTTGGCTTTTCAGGCATGCTGGGAGTTGTACATTTTCAACGGCACAGCTTAACCCTCTTCCCAACTGCACATTTATGGCATGGATTGGGTGAGGGAGTACGGCATGTGTTCGGGAGCCAGGCTCGCACCATACCAAGCAGGTGCCGGTTGTTCTCTGCCAGTAATGACCGACATCGGAAATCACCCTAATGCTGGTCAATTAACTGTTTAGATGCTGTCTTTTGGCTACCATCCCTGGTGTCTGGTGGCCCAATTGGTTGTCAGGCAGTACCACATTAGTACACCTACCCTAAAAGGCCAATCGAATGATTCCTCACTAACTTTTCCATAACTTTTGGTGCTCACTTGCAAAGTGGAGTAATGCCCGACCCTCTTTATGGTGCTGGCAGAAGAAGTGTTTTAGCAGGGCGCCCACCATATCGGCAAATGTGTTCTCCGGGATTAAGAAGATATGGTCAAAGTCCTCCTACATGGCAGCACCATCTTTCCCACCTCCCCTTGAAAGGAGTTAAGGGCCAACTCCACCCTTATGTATAACACAATGTTGCAGGGCTGTAATAACTCATCAGTCCTGTAGCAGATAGTTGGTTCCTTCAGACTTCATCAGATGTGTCAGAAGGTTCTCATAAATAAAGTAACTCCCTGGGTCATCATGCTGGTACCCTACCTTGCCGACTCCATAATTCCCTAAACTGGAAATTTCTGGACTAGTGTGGGGTTAACATTTGCAGTGCATTAGGCCACAACCAAGGCCATGAGAGATCCAACTTAGTCTGTCCACCTACTGACACTTGTCTTCTGTAATCTATGTCTTTGAAGGTTACTGAGGGGCCACATCTACCAGCTCAGAATTCTGCATCATGGCCTCAACAATATGCCGATGAATCAACCACAACATGATGGCCTCCACAATGTGCCGATGAATCAACCACAACATGATGGCCTCCACAATGTGCTGGTGAATCAACCACAACATGATGGCCTCCACAATGTGCCGATGAATCAACCACAACATGATGGCCTCCACAATGTGCCGATGAATCAACGACAACATGATGGCCTCCACAATGTGCCGATAAATCAATCACAACATGATGGCCTCCACAATGTGCCGATGAATCAATCACAACATGATGGCCTCCACAATGTGCCGATGAATCAACCACAACATGATGGCCTCCACAATGTGCCGATGAATCAACCACAACATGATGGCCTCCACAATGTGCCGATAAATCAATCACAACATGATGGCCTCCACAATGTGCCGATAAATCAATCACAACATGATGGCCTCCACAATGTGCCGATGAATCAATCACAACATGATGGCCTCCACAATGTGCCGATGAATCAACCACAACATGATGGCCTCCACAATGTGCCGATGAATCAACCACAACATGATGGCCTCCACAATGTGCCGATAAATCAATCACAACATGATGGCCTCCACAATGTGCCGATAAATCAATCACAACACGATGGCCTCCACAATGTGCCGATGAATCAATCACAACATGATGGCCTCCACAATGTGCCGATGAATCAACCACAACATGATGGCCTCCACAATGTGCCGATGAATCAACCACAACATGATGGCCTCCACAATGTGCCGATAAATCAATCACAACATGATGGCCTCCACAATGTGCCGATGAATCAATCACAACATGATGGCCTCCACAATGTGTCGATGAATCAATCACAACATGATGGCCTCCACAATGTGCCGATGAATCAACCACAACATGATGGCTTCCACAATGTGCCGATGAATCAACCACAACATGATGGCCTCCACAATGTGCCGATGAATCAACCACAACATGATGGCCTCTACAATGTGCCGATGAATCAACCACAACATGATGGCCTCCACAATGTGCCGATGAATCAACCACAACATGATGGGCTCCACAATGTGCTGGTGAATCAACCACAACATGAAGGCCTCCACAATGTGCTGGTGAATCAACCTCAATGTGATGGCTTCCAAAATGTGCTGGTGAATCAACCACAACATGATGGCCTCCACAATGTGCTGGTGAATCAACCACAACATGATGGGCTCCACAATGTGCTGGTGAATCAACCTCAATGTGATGGGCTCCACAATGTGCTGGTGAATCAACCTCAACATGAAGGCCTCCACAATGTGCTGGTGAATCAACCTCAATGTGATGGCTTCCAAAATGTGCTGGTGAATCAACCACAACATGATGGCCTCCACAATGTGCTGGTGAATCAACCACAACATGATGGGCTCCACAATGTGCTGGTGAATCAACCTCAATGTGATGGCTTCCACAATGTGCTGGTGAATCAACCACAACATGATGGCCTCTACAATGTGCTGGTGAATCAACCACAACATGATGGCCTCTACAATGTGCTGGTGAATCAACCTCAATGTGATGGCTTCCACAATGTGCTGGTGAATCAACCACAACATGATGGCCTCTACAATGTGCTGGTGAATCAACCACAACATGATGGGCTCCACAATGTGCTGGTGAATCAACCTCAATGTGATGGCTTCCACAATGTGCTGGTGAATCAACCACAACATGATGGGCTCCACAATGTGCTGGTGAATCAACCACAACATGATGGCCTCTACAATGTGCTGGTGAATCAACCACAACATGATGGGCTCCACAATGTGCTGGTGAATCAACCTCAATGTGATGGCTTCCAAAATGTGCTGGTGAATCAACCACAACATGATGGCTTCCACAATGTGCTGGTGAATCAACCACAACATGATGGCCTCTACAATGTGCTGGTGAATCAACCACAACATGATGGCCTCTACAATCCATTGCTTAAATCAGTTCCAATGCGAAGGCTCCCACATTTATATTGTCTGAACATTTATCTCATCTACAAGTAACAAATTATGTAAGATAAGATGATGGATGTTTGGAGGGGAGGACCTTCCCTTGACCTGCGGCCTCATCATTGATAGACCTTCCCACCTTACCCAGTCATGGTCCTCATCTCATCCTATCAGTAGATGGTCCTTACCATATCCTATTAGTAGATGGTCCTCACCCTATCAGTAGATGGTCCTCATCCTATCGGTATATGGTCCTCACCTCATCCTATTGGTATATGGTCCTCACCTCATCCTATCGGTATATGGTCCTCACCTCATCCTATCAGTAGATGGTCCTCACCTCATCCTATCGGTAAATGGTCCTCTCCTCATCCTATCGGTATATGGTCCTCACCTCATCCTATTGGTATATGGTCCTCACCTCATCCTATCGGTATATGGTCCTCACCTCATCCTATCAGTAGATGGTCCTCACCTCATCCTATCAGTAGATGGTCCTCGTCTCATCCTATCATTAGATGGTCCTCACCTCATCCTATTGGTAGATGGTCCTCACCTCATCTTATCAGTAGATGGTCCTCACCTCATCCTATCAGTAGATGGTCCTCATCCTATCAGTAGATTGTCCTCACCTCATCCTATTAGTAGATGGTCCTCACCTCATCCTATCAGTAGATGGTCTTTACCACATCCTATTAGTAGATGGTCCTCATCCTATCAGTAGATTGTCCTCACCTCATCCTATCGGTAGATGGTCCTCACCTCATCCTATCAATAGATAGTCTTTACCACATCCTATTAGTAGATGGTCCTCATCCTATCAGTAGATGGTCCTCACTTCATTTTATCGGTAGATGGTCCTTCCCTCATCCTATCGGTAGATGGTCCTCACCCTATCAGTAGATTGTCCTCACCTCATCCTATCGGTAGATGGTCCTCACCTCATCCTATCAATAGATAGTCTTTACCACATCCTATTAGTAGATGGTCCTCATCCTATCAGTAGATGGTCCTCACCTCATCCTATCGATATATGGTCCTCACCTCATCCTATCGGTATATGGTCAATCCCTAAACAGACCAATATATATGGAGGGGTCAATCAATATTTCCCACAGATTCCTCTTTGGAACCCCAAAATCTCTAGGTTCCCATATATTAGTATAATCAGTGTTCCCAAAAGCTTTATTAGAAAAATACTAAATTGTAACAAAATAGATATAAATGAAGAAATTGCACACACTTTAAAATTACACTCAGCTCGGACCAGTTACATAGCTTTTATGAAATCTATGATTTTGGGGAGTTATACTCCTCTCTTGCTGATATTTTTTAGGAAAGCATGCCTGCAGTTACATGCTCTTCCATTTACTGGCCTCTGCTAGTGCAATTAAAAAAGTCCCTACTCTGCCCCCCTCGACATGTTTCGCTACTAAGTAGCTTTATCAAGAGGTAGCGGGCATATGTGCGCGGGCGCCATCTTTGCTTTATTTATAGACTTCCTCCGATGTCAGCGTGATTGCTCTTTAAATTAATCACCTATCAGTGGTTTTCCTCTACACAGATGCTTTTACGATTGGTTATGCCGTGATTGATGTTTGCCCTAACCAATCGGCTCTCAATTCCATCTGGGCCAATAGAATCTTAGGCTTAATCCCAAGCTCTTCATTGGTAGTATCAGTGACACGTCATCTGCGCATTCCTGTCTGCGCAGAGACTTAGGGACCGGGCAGCATATCATCGCCTGCGCAGTCTCGTATGCGCTAGAACTTAGGTATTTTCTATTTCTCACTGCGCACACTCCGATCGGTATATGGTCCTCACCTCATCCTATCAGTAGATGGTCCTCATCTCATCCTATCGGTAGATGGTCCTCACCTCATCCTATCGGTAGATGGTCCTCACCTCATCCTATCAGTAGATGGTCCTCCCCTCATCCTATCAGTAGATGGCCCTCATCTCATCCTTTCTGTAGATGGTCCTCCCCTCATCCAATCAGTACATGGTCCTCACCTCATCTAACGGTAGATGGTCCTCCCCTCATCCTATCGGTAGATGGTCCTCCCCTCAACCTATCAGTAGATGGTCCTCCCCTCATCCTATCAGTAGATGGTCCTCACCTCATCCTATCAGTAGATGGTCCTCACCTCATCCTATCGGAAGATGGTCCTCACCTCATCCTATTGGTAGATGGTCCTCACCTCATCCTATTGGTAGATGGTCCTCACCTAATCCTATTGGTATCCACAAAGAAGCAGAAGCGGCACTCCAAAATCACAACAAATCGTGGTTTATTCACTCATCTGTGAAAAGCGACGTTTCGGCTTATCAATAAAGCCTTTCTCAAACATTTCTCATCCTATTGGTGGATGGTCCTCACCTAATCCTATTGGTAGATGGTCCTCACCTCATCCTATTAGTAGATGGTCCTCACCCCATCCTATTAGTAGATGGTCCTCACCCCATCCTATCGGTAGATGGTCCTCACCTCATCCTATCAGTAGATGGTCCTCCCCTCATCCTATCGGTAGATGGTCCTCACCTCATCCTATTAGTAGATGGTCCTCACCTAATCCTATTGGTAGATGGTCCTCACCTAATCCTATTGGTAGATGGTCGTCACCTCATCCTATTAGTAGATGGTCCTCACCTCATCCTATCAGTAGATGGTCCTCCCCTCATCCTATCAGTAGATGGTCGTCACCTCATCCTATTAGTAGATGGTCCTCACCTCATCCTATCAGTAGATGGTCCTCCCCTCATCCTATCGGTAGATGGTCGTCACCTCATCCTATTAGTAGATGGTCCTCACCCCATCCTATCAGTAGATGGTCCTCCCCTCATCCTATCGGTAGATGGTCGTCACCTCATCCTATTAGTAGATGGTCCTCACCTCATCCTATCAGTAGATGGTCCTCCCCTCATCCTATCGGTAGATGGTCGTCACCTCATCCTATTAGTAGATGGTCCTCACCTCATCCTATCAGTAGATGGTCCTCCCCTCATCCTATCGGTAGATGGTCCTCACCTCATCCTATTGGTAGATGGTCCTCCCCTCATCCTATAGGTAGATGGTCGTCACCTCATCCTATTAGTAGATGGTCCTCACCCCATCCTATCGGTAGATGGTCGTCACCTCATCCTATTAGTAGATGGTCCTCACCCCATCCTATCGGTAGGGATATCAGTGATCTTCTCCACTCACAGTCCGTTTATCTTACAGTAAGTGATGTCACTGTCTACATGGACGGCCAAGTCCAGGCAAGTTCTTAGTCCTGAGTTCTGAGTCCATTCTGCATCGTCCCAATAAACATTTATATAAAATCTCCAGGAACACAATGCTCTGGAACATTCTTTAATACAAGTAACTTAAGAAAGGTACAAAGTCCTGACATGAAATATTTAGTGTGAAGTGAATCATCTCGTTGTCCCCCGGGGCCAAAAATGTCCAGATGACCCCGGCGCTTAGACATCTCTTCTGATGCTTTCATTCCAGTCTCCGAATTCTACCCGAGGCCTCGACGCGTCCTTGTCCGCTCCCCGCCATGTGGGGAAGGAATCGCTGGAGCAATTAGCTAAGTGTTCTCCTAATGTTATCTCCTCATCTGACATCCTTCTGGAACTATCTATGGGGCCCAGAATCATAATGATGGGAAAGTGTGTAAGAGGAATCGAGACTTCTATGAGTGACAACTGTGAGGAGACGATGACAGGAATGATGGGAAAATACACAGGTAATCTATTGTGTATATCTATATATCTTTATCATATCTATCTATCTCATATCTATCTATCTCATATCCATCTATCTCATATCTATCTATCTATCTATCTATCTATCTATCTATCTATCTATCACATATCTATCTATCTCATATCTCTCTATCTCATATCTATCTATCATCTATTTATCTATCTATCTCATATTTATCTATCTCTCTCATATATATCTATCTCTCTCTCTCTCTCATATCTATCTATCTCATATCTATCTATCTATCTATCTATCTATCTATCTATCTATCTGTCTGTCTGTCTGTCTATCTATCATCTATTTATCTATCTATCTCATATTTATCTATCTATCTATCTCATATCTATCTATCTCATATCTATCTCTCATATCTATCTATCTCATATCTATCTATCTCATATCTATCTATCTCATATCTATCTATCTCATATCTATCTATCTCTCATATCTATCTATCTCTCATATCTATCTATCTATCTCATATCTATCTATCTATCTCATATCTATCTATCTCATATCTATCTATCTCATATCTATCTATCTCTCATATCTATCTCTCATATCTATCTATCTATCTCCTATCTATCTATCTCCTATCTATCTCCTATCTATCTATCTCCTATCTATCTATCTCATATCTATCTATCTCATATCTATCTATCTATCTATCTCTCATATCTATCTATCTATCTATCTATCTCATATCTATCTCATATCTATCTATCTCATTGAAATGATTGCCCCCCCCCCCCCTCCTCCAGGAAATTTTAGGACATCCCATTCTAAACCCATAGGCATTAATATGGAGTCACCTTACAGATGTGACCGCGTCCACTCTCCTCATCTTGGAAGATCTGGGAAGGAGGACGCGGAGGAAGCGGTGGCTCCTAATACAGATCCTATCGACTCCTATGGATAAACTTGCACCACAATTGCAACGTTTCAGTTCCTCCATGGATCACCCATCAGTCATAGCCTCACCGTCCTCTCTATCCCTTCTGCCCTCATCTCTATGATCTGTGTGGGCAGGAAACAGGAAAACACCTGTGCTGGGACCATGCTGGAGGAAGAAGCATCCCACTAGACACCAATGTCCTGCCCTAGACCACCAGGGATGTTACAATGTACCACTATTCTGCCCTAGACCACCAGGGATCTTACAATGTACCTCTATTCTGTTCTAGACCACCAGGGATGTTACAATGTACCACTATTCTGTTCTAAACCACCAGGGATGTTACAATCTACCCCTAGTCTGCCCTAGACCACCAGGGATCTTACAATGTACCTCTAATCTGTTCTAGACCACCATGGATGTTACAATGTACCTCTATTCTATCCTAGACCACCAGGGATGTTACAATGTACCCCTAATCTATCTTTGACCACCATGGATGTTACAATGTACCTCTATTCTGTTCTAGACCACCATGGATGTTACAGTGTACCCCTATTCTATCCTAGACCACTAGGGATGTTACAGTGTACCCCTATTCTATCCTAGACCACCAGGGATGTTACAGTGTACCCCTATTCTATCCTAGACCACCAGGGATGTTACAGTGTACCCCTATTCTATCCTAGACCATCAGGGATGTTATAGTGTACCCTTATTCTATCCTAGACCACCAGGGATGTTACAGTGTACCCCTATTCTGTCCTAGACCACAAGGGATGTTACAATGTACCCCTATTCTATCTTAGACCACCATGGATGTTACAATGTATCTCTATTCTGTTCTAGACCACCATGGATGTTACAGTGTACCCCTATTCTATCCTAGACCACAAGGGATGTTACAATGTACCCCTATTCTATCCTAGACCACCAGGGATGTTACATTGTACCCCTATTCTATCCTAGACCACCAAGGATGTTATAGTGTACCCTTATTCTATCCTAGACCACCAGGGATGTTACAGTGTACCCCTATTCTATCCTAGACCACCATGGATGTTACAATGTACCTCTATTCTGTCCTAGAACACCATGGATGTTACAGTGTACCCCTGTTCTATCCTAGACCACCAGGGATGTTACAGTGTATCCCTATTCTATCCTAGACCACCAGGGATGTTACAGTGTACCCCTATTCTATCCTAGACCACCAGGGATGTTACAATGTAGCTCTATTCTATCCTAGACCACCAGAGATGTTACAGTGTACCTCTATTCTGTCCTAGAACACCAGGGATGTTACAGTGTACCCCTATTCTATCCTAGACCACCAGGGATGTTACAGTGTACCCCTATTCTATCCTAGACCACCAGGGATGTTACAATGTAGCTCTATTCTATCCTAGACCACCAGGGATGTTACAGTGTACCCCTATTCTGTCCTAGACCACCATGGATGTTACAATGTACCCCTATTCTGTCCTAGACCACCATGGATGTTACAATGTACCTCTATTCTATCCTAGACCACCAGGGATGTTACAGTGTACCTCTATTCTATCCTAGACCACCATGGATATTACAGTGTACCCCTATTCTGTCCTAGACCACCAGTTATGTTACAGTGTACCCCTATTCTGTCCTAGACCACCAGTTATGTTACAGTGTACCCCTATTCTGTCCTAGCCCATCACAATGACAAACATTACCCTGTTTTTTTCCCTAGACCACAAGGATGCTACAATATACCACTATTCAGTCCTAGACCACTAAGGGTGCTACATTGTATCTCTATTCTGTCACAGACCACCAGGGATGTACATTTTTACCTTCATTTGTTCTAGATGCAGATATGAACCGGACTATCAGAGATTTAGTAGGTGACTCTATCACTAATTTACACCATTGTCTTATATATTAGAAAAATATGTATAGCAGGTGCGGCACAGCTCACTCGGCCGCCCCTCCTGCGTCTCGGACAGAACCGGACCTTGGTTCAAGTATAAGTGGTACGAACAAAAGATGTCCAGCGCGGATGTCAAGCAATGCGGAATTCGTTATTCAGCCATAACGCTATGATGACAGGTGACGCGTTTCAGCCGCAATCAACGGCCTTAGTCTTACAAACATAGAGTGCAAATGGATCTCTTTTATGGAGGGGAAGAATGGGGATCCACCCATGGGAAACCATCCCAGGGTTTAACCCATTGTTCTCCTGCACACAACATACATTGTAAAAACGCATGAAAATATGAATAGTGACCAAAATTTAAAACATGAAAAACATGTCAAAACAATTTTTTATACAAAAATGTATTAAAATTTGTAATTCCTCCAAATGATGTCGGACTCATATGCATGTGACAGCACCCGACATTGTTCATTAATGAAATTCACTGATAGAGACCAACTTTCTCTCTTTTTATCTATATATATTGTTAAGCTGGTGCCGCAACTCACATCAGCATGAAAACATCTTACTTTATCATAAATCCTCCATAAAATGATGTTACGCTATCATGTATATCAGATCCTATTACATTGATCTCGATTATATGGATATAACTGAAGAAAATCTACAGGTTTATGGATTAATCCTGATGTGAAATGACGGAGGAGAAATAGTTATAGTGCAGAATTACTTCTTGTCTTAAATTAGGAGCGGATGGATTTCTGGTTTGCAATTTTATAATCCACAACACTTCCCTATCTAATAATTTTTGTTTGATGTTCCCTCCTCTCACATTCTGCTTAACCCTTTCAATCCCCTGAAGGCTAAGACCAGAAAAATCACCCTCATGGTTTTCGGCAAAATGCCTACTTACCATGGAAAGATGTCTGGATTGAAAATGAGGAATATCCGACAGGTGTTTTCTGGCCTTCAGGGGATTGGTGGTACATCCTATATATTGTAACTGGGAAATCTCACACGTCATAAGATACGCTACATTATTCGTATTGCAATTAGAAAAATATATCACGTGTCATATGCTGAGATACTGTGATTGGGCAGGTGGTATCACACATGATTGGATGAGATACAGCATATCTGTAGACAATGTCACATATGATAGGCTTAGATACTCCAGCTCTAACCTCATACGATAGGCTTAGATACACCAGCTCTAACCTCATACGATAGGCTTAGATACACCAGCTCTAACCTCATACGATAGGCTTAGATACACCAGCTCTAACCTCATACGATAGGCTTAGATACACCAGCTCTAACCTCATACGATAGGCTTAGATACTCCAGCTCTAACCTCATACAATAGGCTTAGATACTCCAGCTCTAACCTCATAGGATAGGCTTAGATACACCAGCTCTAACCTCATACGATAGGCTTAGATACTCCAGCTCTAACCTCATACGATAGGCTTACATACACCAGCTCTAACCTCATACGATAGGCTTAGATACACCAGCTCTAACCTCATACGATAGGCTTAGATACACCAGCTCTAACCTCATACGATAGGCTTAGATACTCCAGCTCTAACCTCATACGATAGGCTTAGATACACCAGCTCTAACCTCATACGATAGGCTTAGATACTCCACCTCTAACCTCATACGATAGGCTTAGATACTCCAGCTCTAACCTCATAGGATAGGCTTAGATACACCAGCTCTAACCTCATCCGATAGGATAAGATGCACCAGCTCTAACCTCATATGATAGGCTTAGATACACCAGCTCTAACCTCATACGATAGGATAAGATGCACCAGCTCTAACCTCATATGATAGGCTTAGATACACCGGCTCTAACCTCATAGGATAGGCTTAGATACACCAGCTCTAACCTCATACAATAGGCTTAGATACACCAGCTCTAACCTCATACAATAGGCTTAGATACACCAGCTCTAACCTCATGGGATAGGCTTAGATACACCAGCTCTCACCTCATAGGATAGGCTTAGATACACCAGCCTCTGGCAGCAGCATTACAGCGGTCTATGATAATATACGCTGTGACTTGTGTCTGTTCACATTATGCAGGATACTAGCTCAGCAGACACCTGTGTTACCTGTATCTCTAATCCCTCTTATCACACCTGTGTTACCTGGATCTCTAATCCCTCTTATCACACCTGTATTACCTGGATCTCTATTCCCCCTCATAACACCTGTGTTACCTGGATCTCTAATCCCCCTCATCACACCTGTGTTACCTGGATCTCTATTCCCCCTCATAACACCTGTGTTACCTGGATCTCTATTCTCCCTCATCACACCTGTGTTACCTGAATTTCTATTCCCCCTCATCCAACCTGTGTTACGTGGATCTCTATTCTCCCTCATCACACCTGTATTACCTGTGTTACCTGAATCTCTATCCCCCCTCATCAAACCTGTGTTACCTGGATCTCTATTCCCCCTCATCCCACCTGTGTTCCCTGGATCTCTATTCCCCCCCCTCATCACACCTGTATTACCTGTGTTACCTGGTTCTCTGTTCTCCCTCATCACACCTGTTACCTGGATCTCTAATCCCCCTCATCACACCTGTGTTACCTGGATCTCCCTTCTCCCTCATCACACCTGTATTACTTGTGTTACCTGGATCTCTATTCCCCCTCATCACACCTGTGTTACCTGGATCTCTCTTCTCCCTCATCACACCTGTGTAACTTGTGTTACCTGGATCTCTCTTCTCCCTCATCACACTTGTGTTACCTGGATCTCTATCCCCCCTCATCACACCTGTGTTACCTGGATCTCTCTTCTCCCTCATCACACTTGTGTTACCTGGATCTCTATTCCCCCTCATCACACCTGTGTTACCTGGATCTCTCTTCTCCCTCATCACACCTGTGTTACTTGTGTTACCTGGATCTATATCCCCCCTCATCACACCTGTGTTACCTGGATCTCTCTTTTCCCTTATCACAACTGTGTTACCTGGTTCTGTTCTCCCTCATCACACCTGTGTTACCTGGATCTCTATTCCCCCTCATCACACCTGTGTTATTTGGATCTCTATTCCTCCTCATCACACCTGTATTACCTGGATCTCTATTCCCCATCATCACACCTGTATTATCTGGATCTCTATTCCTCCTCATCACACCTATGTTACCTGTGTTATCTGGATCTCTATTCCCCCTCATCACACCTGTGTTATCTGGATCTCTATTCCCCCTCATCACACCTGTGTTACCTGGATCTCTCTTCTCCCTCATCACACCTGTATTACCTGTGTTACCTGGATCTCTCTCCTCCCTCATCACACCTGTATTACCTGTGTTACCTGGTTCTCTCTTCTCCCTCATCACACCTGTATTACCTGGATCTATATTCCCCCTAATCACACCTGTGTTACCTGGATCTGTATTCTCCCTCATCACACCTGTGTTACCTAGATCTCTATTCTCCCTCATGACACCTGTGTTACCTGAATCTCTATTCTCCCTCTTCACACCTGTATTACATGTGTCACCTGGATCTATATTCTCCCTCATCCCACCTGTATTACCTGTGTTACATGGATCTCTATTTCCCCTCATCACACCTGTGTTACCTAGATCTCTCTTCTCCGTCATCACACCTGTGTTACCTAGATCTCTATTCTCCCTCATCACACTAGTATTTCCTATGTTACCTGGATCTCTATTCTTCCTCATCACACATGTGTTAGTTGTGTTACCTGGATCTATATTCTTCCTCATCACACCTGTGTTACCTGTATTACCTGGATCTCTATTCCCCCTCATCACACCTGTGTTACCTGGATCTCTATTCTCCCTCATCAAACCTGTGTTACCTAGATCTCTCTTCTCCCTCATCACACCTGTATTACCTGTGTTACCTGGATCTCTCTTCTCCTTCATCACACCTGTATTACCTGTGTTACCTGAATCTCTCTTCTCCCTCATCACACCTGTATTACCTGTGTTACCTGGATCTCTCTTCTCCTTCATCACACCTGTATTACCTGTGTTACCTGAATCTCTCTTCTCCCTCATCACACCTGTATTACCTGGATCTCTATTCTCCCTCATCACACCTGTGTTACTTGGATCTCTATTCTCCCTCATCACCCCTGTGTTACTTGTGTTACCTGGATCTCTATTCCCCCTCATCACACCTGTGTTACTTGGATCTCTATTCCCCCTCATCACACCTGGATTACCTGGATCTCTATTCTCCCTCATCACACCTGTATTACCTGTGTTACCTGGATCTCTATTCCCCCTCATCACACCTGTGTTACTTGGATCTCTATTCCCCCTCATCACACCTGTATTACCTGGATCTCTATTCTCCCTCATTACACCTGTATTACCTGTGCTACCTGGATCTCTATTTCCCCTCATCACACCTGTGTTACCTAGATCTCTATTCTCCCACATCACACTAGTATTTCCTATGTTACCTTGATCTCTATTCTCCCTCATCACACCTGTGTTACCTGGATCTCTATTCTTCCTCATCACACCTGTGTTAGTTGTGTTACCTGGACCTATATTCTTCCTCATCACACCTGTGTTACCTGTATTACCTGGATCTCTATTCCCCCTCATCACACCTGTGTTACCTGGATCTCTATTCTCCCTCATCACACCTGTGTTACCTGTGTTACCTGGATCTCTATTCTCCCTCATCACACCTGTGTTTCCTGGATCACTCTTCTACCTCATCATACCTGTATTACCTGTGTTACCTGGATCTCTATTCTCCCTCATCCCACCTGTATTACTTGTGTTACCTAGATCTCTATTCTCCCTCATCACACCTGTGTTACCTAGATCTCTCTTCTCCCTCATCACACCTGTGTTACCTGGATCTCTCTTCTCCCTCATCACACCTGTATTACCTGTGTTACCTGGATCTCTCTTCTCCCTCATCACACCTGTATTACCTGTGTTACCTAGATCTCTATTCTCCCTCATCACACCTGTGTTACCTAGATCTCTATTCTCCCTCATCACACCTGTGTTACCTGGATCTCTATTTCCCCTCATCACACCTGTGTTACCTGGATCTCTATTCTCCCTCATCACACCTGTATTACCTGGATCTCTATTCTCCCTCACCCCACCTGTGTTACCTGGATCTCTATTCCCCCTCATCCCACCTGTGTTACCTGGATCTCTATTGCCCCTCATCCCACCTGTGTTACCTGGATCTCTATTGCCCCTCATCACACCTGTGTTACCTGGATCTCTATTCTCCCTCATCACACCTGTATTACCTGGATCTCTATTCTCCCTCATCACACCTGTATTACCTGGATCTCTATTCTCCCTCATCTCACCTGTATTACCTGGATCTCTATTCCCCTCATCCCACCTGTGTTACCTGGATCTCTATTGCCCCTCATCACACCTGTATTACCTGGATCTCTATTCCCTCATCACACCTGTATTACCTGGATCTCTATTCTCCCTCATCACACCTGTGTAGCTCGGGGCTATATTAGTGGCAGAGTTGGCAGCCGCACCATTGTGACTGGCTTAGGCTACTGTGTGGGATGGATTGTCAGCTCCTGGGATAAGGGCATTACATTTAATAGTAGATTTAGGTAATTTTCTTATTTTCCTTTTATCATTTCCACATTGTGAGTAATAATAAGAGCGGCATATGTGGGCGGGGAACGTGCTGCAACACAGACCTGCTGGGCGTATGACAGTATAGATTGACTACATGATGTGACTAAGGAGCTAACATTCTATTCAGTGACTACTAATATCTGATTCTGGGAAAGCTGGAACCAGTAATAACCATTCAGACCAAACTTATCCACAAGGACATTGAGTGGTGCACGAGTAGTGCTGCAATAACAGCCCTGACAGCCCCGCCCCATGTATGACATCACTGGTAAAATAGTAATATGACATGTGATCACAGTCCCGCCCCCTGTATGATATCACTGATATAATATAATAGTAATATAATGATATGTGACCACAGCCCCGCCCTGTATGACATCACTGATATAATATAATGACATGTGATCACAGCCCCGCCCCCTGTATGGCATCACTGATATAATATAATGACATGTGATCACAGCCCCGGCCCTGTATGACAGCCCTGATATAATAGTAATATAATGACATGTGATCACAACCCCACCTCCTGTATGACATCGCTGATATAATATAATAGTAATATAATGATATGTGACCACAGCCCGCCCCTGTATGACATCACTGATATAATATAATAGTAATATAATGACATGAGATCACAGCCCCGGCCCCTGTATGACATCACTGATATAATATAATAGTAATATAATGGCATGTGATCACAGCCCCGCCCCCTGTATGACATCACCGATATAATATAATAGTAATATAATGACATGTGATCACAGCCCCGCCCCCTGTATGACATCACTAATATAATAGTAATATAATGACATGTGATCACAGCCCCGCCCCCTGTATTACATCACTGATATAATATAATAGTAATATAATGACATGTGATCACAGCCCTGCCCCCTGTATGACATCACTTATATAATATAATTGTAATATAATGACATGTGATCACAGCCCCGCCCCCTGTATGACATCACTGATATAATAGTAATATAATGACATGTGATCACAGCCCCACCCCCTGTATGACATCACTAATATAATAGAATAGTAATATAATGACATGTGATCACAGCCCCGCCCCCTGTATGACATCACTGATATAATATAATAGTAATAGAATGACATGTGATCACAGCCCCACCCCCTGTATGACATCACTAATATAATAGTAATATAATGACATGTGATCACAGCCACGCCCCCTGTATGACATCACTGATATAATATAATAGTAATATAATGACAAGTGATCACTGCCCCGCCTCCTGTATGACATCACTGATATAATATACTAGTAATATAATGACATGTGATTACAGCCCCGCCTCCTGTATGACATCACTTATATAATATAATAGTAATATAATGACATGTGATTACAGCCCCGCCTCCTGTATGACATCACTGATATACTATAATAGTAAGATAATGACATGTGATCACAGCCCCGCCCCCTGTATAACATCACTGATATAATATAATAGTAATATAATGACATGTGATCACAGCCCCACCCCCTGTATGACATCACTGATATAATATAATAGTAATATAATGGCATGTGATCACAGCCCCGCCCCCTGTATGACATCACTGATATAATATAATAGTAATATAATGACATGTGATCACAGCCCCGCCCCCTTTATGACATCACTGATGTGAGGGCAGTTCTATATAACTCATCTTCTTATGTACATTATTACTATTTAGTCACACCACACAAAAACTAAAGTTTTAGATTTTATAAAAACAGATTTTTCAAAAATGAGATTAGTCATAAATGAGTCCCTCTCAGACTGGAATGGATTACATGGAGTCCCGGAGAAATGGGACTACTTAAAATACGCATTATTGAAGGCAACAGAAAACTGCATTAGACTTGTCAGTAAAAGCAGAAAAAGGAAGAGACCCCTGTGGTACTCAGCAGAAGTGGTCAAAATCATAAAAAACAAAAATTTACTTATTTTAAAACAACTCAGAGCAATGAAGATGGAAAATCTACAAGACCTAGGCAGAAAGAGGCCAAGAACTAAAGCACAGGCAGAAGAAAAACTAGCTCAGTCTGTGAAAAAAGGGCAAAGGACATTCTTCAGATATATAAATGAAAAAAGGAAATTAAAACAAGCAATAAATAAATTAAAAACAAAGGAAGGAAGGTATGTAGAAGAGAATAAGGGGCGAGCCGACTGCCTTAAGGATGACTTCTGTTCAGATTTTACAGATGAAAAAGAAGGAAAAGGACCTCAATTAGAGAGGAAGGCTAATGAATCAAGTGATGCATGTGTCTATACAGAGGAAGAGGTTCTGAGTCAGCTGTCTAAAGTGAAGACAAATAAATCACAGGGGCCTGATGGGATACACCAAAAATTATTCAAAGAGCTTAGTGGGGAGCTAGCAAACCGTCACCAGATTTATTTAACCAATCACTGGTAACAGGAGTCGTCCCGGAAGATTGGAAATCAACAAATGTCGTGGCCATTCACAAGAAAGGTAGGAATCAGGTATCTATAGGCCAGTAAGTCTGACATCAATAGTGAGGAAATTAATGGAAACCCTACTAAAGGAGAGGATTGTGGAACATCTAAAATACCATGGATTGCAAGATGAAAAACAACATGGGTTTAATTCAGGGAGATCATGTCACTAATCTAAAATAATACATGGCGGAGCAGTATAGTGATATAATAATAGATGGAGGAGCAGTATAGTGATATAATAATAGATGGAGGAGGAGGAGTATAGTGATATAATAATAGATGGAGGAGCAGTATAGTGATATAATAATAGATGGAGGAGGAGTATAGTGATATAATAATAGATGGAGGAGGAGTATAGTGATATAATAATAGATGGAGGAGGAGCAGTATAGTGATATAATAATAGATGGAGGAGCAGTATAGTGATATAATAATAGATGGAGGAGGAGCAGTATAGTGATATAATAATAGATGGAGGAGGAGCAGTATAGTGATATAATAATAGATGGAGGAGGAGGAGTATAGTGATATAATAATAGATGGAGGAGGAGTATAGTGATATAATAATAGATGGAGGAGGAGTATAGTGATATAATAATAGATGGAGGAGGAGTATAGTGATATAATAATAGATGGAGGAGGAGTATAGTGATATAATAATAGATGGAGGAGCAGTATAGTGATATAATAATAGATGGAGGAGCAGTATAGTGATATAATAATAGATGGAGGAGCAGTATAGTGATATAATAATAGATGGAGGAGGAGGAGTATAGTGATATAATAATAGATGGAGGAGCAGTATAGTGATATAATAATAGATGGAGGAGGAGTATAGTGATATAATAATAGATGGAGGAGCAGTATAGTGATATAATAATAGATGGAGGAGCAGTATAGTGATATAATAATAGATGGAGGAGCAGTATAGTGATATAATAATAGATGGAGGAGGAGGAGTATAGTGATATAATAATAGATGGAGGAGCAGTATAGTGATATAATAATAGATGGAGGAGCAGTATAGTGATATAAGAATAGATGGAGGAGGAGTATAGTGATATAATAATAGATGGAGGAGGAGTATAGTGATATAATAATAGATGGAGGAGCAGTATAGTGATATAATAATAGATGGAGGAGGAGCAGTATAGTGATATAATAATAGATGGAGGAGGAGTATAGTGATATAATAATAGATGGAGGAGCAGTATAGTGATATAATAATAGATGGAGGAGGAGCAGTATAGTGATATAATAATAGATGGAGGAGGAGCAGTATAGTGATATAATAATAGATGGAGGAGGAGTATAGTGATATAATAATAGATGGAGGAGGAGTATAGTGATATAATAATAGATGGAGGAGCAGTATAGTGATATAATAATAGATGGGGGAGGGGCAGTATAGTGATATAATAATAGATGGAGGAGCAGTATAGTGATATAATAATAGATGGAGGAGGAGCAGTATAGTGATATAATAATAGATGGAGGAGGAGCAGTATAGTGATATAATAAAAGATGGAGGAGGAGCAGTATAGTGATATAATAATAGATGGAGGAGGAGCAGTATAGTGATATAATAATAGATGGAGGAGCAGTATAGTGATATAATAATAGATGGAGGAGATGTATAGTGATATAATAATAGATGGAGGAGGAGTATAGGGATATAATAATAGATGGAGGAGCAGTATAGTGATATAATAATAGATGGAGGAGGAGTATAGTGATATAATAATAGATGGAGGAGCAGTATAGTGATATAATAATAGATGGAGGAGGAGCAGTATAGTGATATAATAATAGATGGAGGAGGAGCAGTATAGTGATATAATAATAGATGGAGGAGGAGGAGTATAGTGATATAAGAATAGATGGAGGAGGAGTATAGTGATATAATAATAGATGGAGGAGCAGTATAGTGATATAATAATAGATGGAGGAGGAGTATAGTGATATAATAATAGATGGAGGAGGAGCAGTATAGTGATATAATAATAGATGGAGGAGCAGTATAGTGATATAATAATAGATGGAGGAGGAGCAGTATAGTGATATAATAATAGATGGAGGAGCAGTATAATGATATAATAATAGATGGAGGAGCAGTATAGTGATATAATAATAGATGGAGGAGGAGCAGTATAGTGATATAATAATAGATGGAGGAGGAGTATATTGATATAATAATAGATGGAGGAGGAGTATAGTGATATAATAATAGATGGGGGAGGGGCAGTATAGTGATATAATAATAGATGGAGGAGGAGTATAGTGATATAATAATAGATGGAGGAGGAGCAGTATAGTGATATAATAATAGATGGAGGAGGAGGAGTATAGTGATATAATAATAGATGGAGGAGCAGTATAGTGATATAATAATAGATGGAGGAGCAGTATAGTGATATAATAATAGATGGAGAAGGAGGAGTATAGTGATATAATAATAGATAGAGGAGGAGTATAGTGATATAATAATACATGGCGGAGCAGTATAGTGATATAATAATAGATGGAGGAGCAGTATAGTGATATAATAATAGATGGAGAAGGAGGAGTATAGTGATATAATAATAGATAGAGGAGGAGTATAGTGATATAATAATACATGGCGGAGCAGTATAGTGATATAATAATAGATGGAGGAGCAGTATAGTGATATAATAATAGATGGAGGAGGAGCAGTATAGTGATATAATAATAGATGGAGGAGCAGTATAGTGATATAATAATAGATGGAGGAGCAGTATAGTAATATAATAATAGATGGAGGAGGAGCAGTATAGTGATATAATAATAGATGGAGGAGGGGCAGTATAGTGATATAATAATAGATGGAGGAGGAGGAGTATAGTGATATAATAATAGATGGAGGAGGAGTATAGTGATATAATAATAGATGGAGGAGCAGTATAGTGATATAATAATAGATGGAGGAGGAGTATAGTGATATAATAATAGATGGAGGAGGAGCAGTATAGTGATATAATAATAGATGGAGGAGCAGTATAGTGATATAATAATAGATGGAGGAGCAGTATAGTGATATAATAATAGATGGGGGAGGGGCAGTATAGTGATATAATAATAGATGGAGGAGCAGTATAGTGATATAATAATAGATGGAGAAGGAGGAGTATAGTGATATAATAATAGATGGAGGAGGAGTATAGTGATATAATAATAGATGGAGGAGCAGTATAGTGATATAATAATAGATGGAGGAGCAGTATAGTGATATAATAATAGATGGAGGAGGAGGAGTATAGTGATATAATAATAGATGGAGGAGGAGTATAGTGATATAATAATAGATGGAGGAGCAGTATAGTGATATAATAATAGATGGAGGAGGAGCAGTATAGTGATATAATAATAGATGGAGGAGCAGTATAGTGATATAATAATAGATGGAGGAGGAGTATAGTGATATAATAATAGATGGATGAGGAGTATAGTGATATAATAATAGATGGAGGAGGAGTATAGTGATATAATAATAGATGGAGGAGCAGTATAGTGATATAATAATAGATGGAGGAGCAGTATAGTGATATAATAATAGATGGAGGAGCAGTATAGTGATATAATAATAGATGGAGGAGCAGTATAGTGATATAATAATAGATGGAGGAGGAGTATAGTGATATAATAATAGATGGATGAGGAGTATAGTGATATAATAGATGGAGGAGGAGTATAGTGATATAATAATAGATGGAGGAGCAGTATAGTGATATAATAATAGATGGAGGAGGAGCAGTATAGTGATATAATAATAGATGGAGGAGCAGTATAGTGATATAATAATAGATGGAGGAGCAGTATAGTGATATAATAATAGATGGAGGAGGAGCAGTATAGTGATATAATAATAGATGGAGGAGGAGTATAGTGATATAATAATAGATGGAGGAGGAGCAGTATAGTGATATAATAATAAATGGAGGAGGAGTATAGTGATATAATAATAGATGGAGGAGCAGTATAGTGATATAATAATAGATGGAGGAGCAGTATAGTGATATAATAATAGATGGAGGAGGAGCAGTATAGTGATATAATAATAGATGGAGGAGGAGTATAGTGATATAATAATAGATGGAGGAGCAGTATAGTGATATAATAATAGATGGAGGAGGAGCAGTATAGTGATATAATAGATGGAGGAGCAGTATAGTGATATAATAATAGATGGAGGAGCAGTATAGTGATATAATAATAGATGGAGGAGCAGTATAGTGATATAATAATAGATGGAGAAGGAGGAGTATAGTGATATAATAATAGATGGAGGAGCAGTATAGTGATATAATAATAGATGGAGGAGGAGTATAGTGATATAATAATAGATGGAGGAGGAGTATAGTGATATAATAATAGATGGAGGAGGAGTATAGTGATATAATAATAGATGGAGGAGCAGTATAGTGATATAATAATAGATGGGGGAGGGGCAGTATAGTGATATAATAATAGATGGAGGAGCAGTATAGTGATATAATAATAGATGGAGGAGCAGTATAGTGATATAATAATAGATGGAGGAGCAGTATAGTGATATAATAATAGATGGAGAAGGAGGAGTATAGTGATATAATAATAGATGGAGGAGGAGTATAGTGATATAATAATAGATGGAGGAGGAGCAGTATAGTGATATAATAATAGATGGAGGAGGAGCAGTATAGTGATATAATAATAGATGGAGGAGGAGCAGTATAGTGATATAATAATAGATGGAGGAGGAGTATAGTGATATAATAATAGATGGAGGAGGAGCAGTATAGTGATATAATAATAAATGGAGGAGGAGTATAGTGATATAATAATAGATGGAGGAGCAGTATAGTGATATAATAATAGATGGAGGAGCAGTATAGTGATATAATAATAGATGGAGGAGCAGTATAGTGATATAATAATAGATGGAGGAGCAGTATAGTGATATAATAATAGATGGAGGAGGAGCAGTATAGTGATATAATAGATGGAGGAGCAGTATAGTGATATAATAATAGATGGAGGAGGAGTATAGTGATATAATAATAGATGGAGGAGGAGCAGTATAGTGATATAATAATAGATGGAGGAGCAGTATAGTGATATAATAATAGATGGAGAAGGAGGAGTATAGTGATATAATAATAGATGGAGGAGCAGTATAGTGATATAATAATAGATGGAGGAGGAGTATAGTGATATAATAATAGATGGAGGAGGAGCAGTATAGTGATATAATAATAGATGGAGGAGGAGTATAGTGATATAATAATAGATGGAGGAGGAGTATAGTGATATAATAATAGATGGAGGAGGAGTATAGTGATATAATAATAGATGGAGGAGGAGTATAGTGATATAATAATAGATGGAGGAGCAGTATAGTGATATAATAATAGATGGAGGAGGAGTATAGTGATATAATAATAGATGGAGGAGCAGTATAGTGATATAATAATAGATGGAGGAGGAGCAGTATAGTGATATAATAATAGATGGAGGAGCAGTATAGTGATATAATAATAGATGGAGGAGCAGTATAGTGATATAATAATAGATGGAGAAGGAGGAGTATAGTGATATAATAATAGATGGAGGAGGAGTATAGTGATATAATAATAGATGGAGGAGCAGTATAGTGATATAATAATAGATGGAGGAGCAGTATAGTGATATAATAATAGATGGAGGAGGAGCAGTATAGTGATATAATAATAGATGGAGGAGGAGTATAGTGATATAATAATAGATGGAGGAGCAGTATAGTGATATAATAATAGATGGAGGAGGAGTATAGGGATATAATAATAGATGGAGGAGGAGTATAGTGATATAATAATAGATGGAGGAGCAGTATAGTGATATAATAATAGATGGAGGAGGAGTATAGTGATATAATAATAGATGGAGGAGGAGGAGTATAGTGATATAATAATAGATGGAGGAGGAGGAGTATAGTGATATAATAATAGATGGAGGAGCAGTATAGTGATATAATAATAGATGGAGGAGGAGCAGTATAGTGATATAATAATAGATGGAGGAGCAGTATAGTGATATAATAATAGATGGAGGAGGAATATAGTGATATAATAATAGATGGAGGAGCAGTATAGTGATATAATAATAGATGGAGGAGGAGTATAGTGATATAATAATAGATGGAGGAGTAGTATAGTGATATAATAATAGATGGAGGAGGAGCAGTATAGTGATATAATAATAGATGGAGGAGGAGTATAGTGATATAATAATAGATGGAGGAGCAGTATAGTGATATAATAATAGATGGAGGAGGAGGAGTATAGTGATATAATAATAGATGGAGGAGCAGTATAGTGATATAATAATAGATGGAGGAGGAGTATAGTGATATAATAATAGATGGAGGAGGAGTATAGTGATATAATAATAGATGGAGGAGCAGTATAGTGATATAATAATAGATGGAGGAGGAGCAGTATAGTGATATAATAATAGATGGAGGAGCAGTATAGTGATATAATAATAGATGGAGGAGCAGTATAGTGATATAATAATAGATGGAGGAGCAGTATAGTGATATAATAATAGATGGAGGAGGAGCAGTATAGTGATATAATAATAGATGGAGGAGCAGTATAGTGATATAATAATAGATGGAGAAGGAGTATAGTGATATAATAATAGATGGAGGAGCAGTATAGTGATATAATAATAAATGGAGGAGCAGTATAGTGATATAATAATAGATGGAGGAGGAGTATAGTGATATAATAATAGATGGAGGGAGCAGTATAGTGATATAATAATAGATGGAGGAGGAGCAGTATAGTGATATAATAATAGATGGAGGAGGAGCAGTATAGTGATATAATAATAGATGGAGGAGGAGGCAGTATAGTGATATAATAATAGATGGAGGAGCAGTATAGTGATATAATAATAGATGGAGGAGGCAGTATAGTGATATAATAATAGATGGAGGAGGAGTATAGTGATATAATAATAGATGGAGGAGGAGTATAGTGATATAATAATAGATGGAGGAGCAGTATAGTGATATAATAATAGATGGAGGAGGCAGTATAGTGATATAATAATAGATGGGAGGAGCAGTATAGTGATATATAATAATAGATGGAGGAGCAGTATAGTGATATAATAATAGATGGAGGAGGAGCAGTATAGTGATATAATAATAGATGGAGGAGGAGTATAGTGATATAATAATAGATGGAGGAGGAGTATAGTGATATAATAATAGATGGAGGAGGAGTATAGTGATATAATAATAGATGGAGGAGGAGCAGTATAGTGATATAATAATAGATGGAGGAGCAGTATAGTGATATAATAATAGATGGAGGAGGAGCAGTATAGTGATATAATAATAGATAGAGGAGGAGTATAGTGATATAATAATAGATGGAGGAGGAGCAGTATAGTGATATAATAATAGATGGAGGAGCAGTATAGTGATATAATAATAGATGGAGGAGGAGCAGTATAGTGATATAATAATAGATGGAGGAGCAGTATAGTGATATAATAATAGATGGAGGAGCAGTATAGTGATATAATAATAGATGGAGGAGCAGTATATTGATATAATAATAGATGGAGGAGGAGTATAGTGATATAATAATAGATGGGGAGGGGCAGTATAGTGATATAATAATAGATGGAGGGAGGAGTATAGTGATATAATAATAGATGGAGGAGGAGCAGTATAGTGATATAATAATAGATGGAGGAGGAGGAGTATAGTGATATAATAATAGATGGAGGAGCAGTATAGTGATATAATAATAGATGGAGGGGCAGTATAGTGATATAATAATAGATGGAGGAGCAGTATAGTGATATAATAATAGATGGAGAAGGAGGAGTATAGTGATATAATAATAGATGGAGGAGCAGTATAGTGATATAATAATAGATGGAGGAGGAGCAGTATAGTGATATAATAATAGATGGAGGAGCAGTATAGTGATATAATAATAGATGGAGGAGCAGTATAGTGATATAATAATAGATGGAGGAGCAGTATAGTGATATAATAATAGATGGAGGAGGGCAGTATAGTGATATAATAATAGATGGAGGAGGAGCAGTATAGTGATATAATAATAGATGGAGGAGGAGTATAGTGATATAATAATAGATGGAGGAGCAGTATAGTGATATAATAATAGATGGAGGAGGAGTATAGTGATATAATAATAGATGGAGGAGGAGCAGTATAGTGATATAATAATAGATGAGAGGAGCAGTATAGTGATATAATAATAGATGGAGGAGCAGTATAGTGATATAATAATAGATGGGGGAGGGGCAGTATAGTGATATAATAATAGATGGAGGAGCAGTATAGTGATATAATAATAGATGGAGAGGAGGAGTATAGTGATATAATAATAGATGGAGGAGGAGTATAGTGATATAATAATAGATGGAGGAGCAGTATAGTGATATAATAATAGATGGAGGAGGAGCAGTATAGTGATATAATAATAGATGGAGGAGCAGTATAGGGATATAATAATAGATGGAGGAGGAGTATAGTGATATAATAATAGATGGAGGAGCAGTATAGTGATATAATAATAGATGGAGGAGGAGGAGTATAGTGATATAATAATAGATGGAGGAGGAGTATAGTGATATAATAATAGATGGAGGAGGAGCAGTATAGTGATATAATAATAGATGGAGGAGGAGCAGTATAGTGATATAATAATAGATGGAGGAGGAGTATAGTGATATAATAATAGATGGAGGAGCAGTATAGTGATATAATAATAGATGGGGAGGGGCAGTATAGTGATATAATAATAGATGGAGGAGCAGTATAGTGATATAATAATAGATGGAGGAGCAGTATAGTGATATAATAATAGATGGAGGAGCAGTATAGTGATATAATAATAGATGGAGGAGGAGCAGTATAGTGATATAATAATAGATGGAGGAGCAGTATAGTGATATAATAATAGATGGAGGAGGAGTATAGTGATATAATAATAGATGGATGAGGAGTATAGTGATATAATAATAGATGGAGGAGGAGTATAGTGATATAATAATAGATGGAGGAGCAGTATAGTGATATAATAGATGGAGGAGGAGTATAGTGATATAATAATAGATGGAGGAGCAGTATAGTGATATAATAATAGATGGAGGAGCAGTATAGTGATATAATAATAGATGGAGGAGCAGTATAGTGATATAATAATAGATGGAGGAGGCAGTATAGTGATATAATAATAGATGGATGAGGAGTATAGTGATATAATAGATGGAGGAGGAGTATAGTGATATAATAATAGATGGAGGAGCAGTATAGTGATATAATAATAGATGGAGGAGCAGTATAGTGATATAATAATAGATGGAGGAGCAGTATAGTGATATAATAATAGATGGAGGAGCAGTATAGTGATATAATAATAGATGGAGGAGGAGCAGTATAGTGATATAATAATAGATGGAGGAGCAGTATAGTGATATAATAATAGATGGAGGAGGAGTATAGTGATATGATAATAGATGGAGGAGCAGTATAGTGATATAATAATAGATGGAGGAGGAGGAGTATAGTGATATAATAATAGATGGAGGAGCAGTATAGTGATATAATAATAGATGGAGGAGGAGCAGTATAGTGATATAATAATAGATGGAGGAGCAGTATAGTGATATAATAATAGATGGAGGAGCAGTATAGTGATATAATAATAGATGGAGGAGCAGTATAGTGATATAATAATAGATGGAGGAGCAGTATAGTGATATAATAATAGATGGAGGAGGAGCAGTATAGTGATATAATAATAGATGGAGGAGGAGTATAGTGATATAATAATAGATGGAGGAGCAGTATAGTGATATAATAATAGATGGAGGAGGAGCAGTATAGTGATATAATAGATGGAGGAGCAGTATAGTGATGTAATAATAGATGGAGGAGCAGTATAGTGATATAATAATAGATGGAGGAGCAGTATAGTGATATAATAATAGATGGAGGAGGAGTATAGTGATATAATAATAGATGGAGGGGCAGTATAGTGATATAATAATAGATGGAGGAGGAGCAGTATAGTGATATAATAATAAATGGAGGAGCAGTATAGTGATATAATAATAGATGGAGGAGGAGGAGTATAGTGATATAATAATAGATGGAGGAGCAGTAAAGTGATATAATAATAGATGTAGGAGGAGTATAGTGATATAATAATAGATGGAGGAGCAGTATAGTGATATAATAATAGATGGAGGAGGAGTATAGTGATATAATAATAGATGGAGGAGCAGTATAGTGATATAATAGATGGAGGAGGAGTATAGTGATATAATAATAGATGGAGGAGCAGTATAGTGATATAATAATAGATGGGAGGAGGAGTATAGTGATATAATAATAGATGGAGGAGCAGTAAAGTGATATAATAATAGATGGTAGGAGGAGTATAGTGATATAATAATAGATGGAGGAGCAGTATAGTGATATAATAATAGATGGAGGAGGGAGTATAGTGATATAATAATAGATGGAGAAGGAGGAGTATAGTGATATAATAATAGATGGAGAAGGAGGAGTATAGTGATATAATAATAGATGGAGAGGAGGAGTGTATAGTGATATAATAATAGATGGAGGAGGAGTATAGTGATATAATAATAGATGGAGAGGAGGAGTATAGTGATATAATAATAGATGGAGGAGGAGTATAGTGATATAATAATAGATGGAGGAGGAGCAGTATAGTGATATAATAATAGATGGAGGAGGAGCAGTATAGTGATATAATAATAGATGGAGGAGGAGCAGTATAGTGATATAATAATAGATGGAGGAGGAGCAGTATAGTGATATAATAATAGATGGAGGAGGAGTATAGTGATATAATAATAGATGGAGGAGGAGCAGTATAGTGATATAATAATAAATGGAGGAGGAGAGTATAGTGATATAATAATAGATGGAGGAGCAGTATAGTGATATAATAATAGATGGAGGAGCAGTATAGTGATATAATAATAGATGGAGGAGCAGTATAGTGATATAATAATAGATGGAGGAGCAGTATAGTGATATAATAATAGATGGAGGAGGAGCAGTATAGTGATATAATAATAGATGGAGGAGCAGTATAGTGATATAATAATAGATGGAGGAGGAGCAGTATAGTGATATAATAATAGATGGAGGAGCAGTATAGTGATATAATAATAGATGGAGGAGGAGCAGTATAGTGATATAATAATAGATGGAGGAGCAGTATAGTGATATAATAATAGATGGGGGAGGGGCAGTATAGTGATATAATAATAGATGGAGGAGCAGTATAGTGATATAATAATAGATGGAGAAGGAGGAGTATAGTGATATAATAATAGATGGAGGAGCAGTATAGTGATATAATAATAGATGGAGGAGGAGTATAGTGATATAATAATAGATGGAGGAGGAGCAGTATAGGGATATAATAATAGATGGAGGAGGAGTATAGTGATATAATAATAGATGGAGGAGGAGTATAGTGATATAATAATAGATGGAGGAGCAGTATAGTGATATAATAATAGATGGAGGAGGAGTATAGTGATATAATAATAGATGGAGGAGCAGTATAGTGATATAATAATAGATGGAGGAGGAGTATAGTGATATAATAATAGATGGAGGAGCAGTATAGTGATATAATAATAGATGGAGGAGGAGCAGTATAGTGATATAATAATAGATGGAGGAGCAGTATAGTGATATAATAATAGATGGAGGAGGCAGTATAGTGATATAATAATAGATGGAGGAGGAGTATAGTGATATAATAATAGATGGAGGAGGAGTATAGTGATATAATAATAGATGGAGGAGGAGTATAGTGATATAATAATAGATGGAGGAGCAGTATAGTGATATAATAATAGATGGAGGAGCAGTATAGTGATATAATAATAGATGGAGGAGGAGCAGTATAGTGATATAATAATAGATGGAGGAGGAGTATAGTGATATAATAATAGATGGAGGAGCAGTATAGTGATATAATAATAGATGGAGGAGGAGTATAGTGATATAATAATAGATGGAGGAGGAGTATAGTGATATAATAATAGATGGAGGAGCAGTATAGTGATATAATAATAGATGGAGGGAGCAGCATAGTGATATAATAATAGATGGAGGAGCAGTATAGTGATATAATAATAGATGGAGGAGGAGCAGTATAGTGATATAATAATAGATGGAGGAGGAGTATAGTGATATAATAATAGATGGAGGAGGAGCAGTATAGTGATATAATAATAGATGGAGGAGCAGTATAGTGATATAATAATAGATGGAGGAGGAGCAGTATAGTGATATAATAATAGATGGAGGAGGAGGAGTATAGTGATATAATAATAGATGGAGGAGGAGGAGTATAGTGATATAATAATAGATGGAGGAGGAGTATAGTGATATAATAATAGATGGAGGAGCAGTATAGTGATATAATAATAGATGGAGGAGGAGCAGTATAGTGATATAATAATAGATGGAGGAGCAGTATAGTGATATAATAATAGATGGAGGAGGAAGTATAGTGATATAATAATAGATGGAGGAGCAGTATAGTGATATAATAATAGATGGAGGAGGAGTATAGTGATATAATAATAGATGGAGGAGTAGTATAGTGATATAATAATAGATGGAGGAGGAGCAGTATAGTGATATAATAATAGATGGAGGAGGAGTATAGTGATATAATAATAGATGGAGGAGCAGTATAGTGATATAATAATAGATGGAGGAGGAGGAGTATAGTGATATAATAATAGATGGAGGAGGAGCAGTATAGTGATATAATAATAGATGGAGGAGGAGTATAGTGATATAATAATAGATGGAGGAGGAGTATAGTGATATAATAATAGATGGAGGAGCAGTATAGTGATATAATAATAGATGGAGGAGGAGTATAGTGATATAATAATAGATGGAGGAGGAGGAGTATAGTGATATAATAATAGATGGAGGAGGAGCAGTATAGTGATATAATAATAGATGGAGGAGTAGTATAGTGATTATAATAATAGATGGAGGAGGAGTATAGTGATATAATAATAGATGG